>NW_027274605.1:54009-92547 GCF_030028105.1 Mobula birostris
GACAGTCAGAATGGTACAACTAGAGAAGTTTTTGAGTGTTATTTGTTGACACTGCCAAATCTCTTCAAACTCCTAATGAAGTACAGCCGCTGTCTTGCCTTCTTTATAACTACATCGATGTGTTGGGACCAGGTCAGATCCTCAGAGATCTTGACACCCAGGAACGTGAAGCTGCTCACTCTCTCCACTTCTGATCCCTCTCTGAGGATTGGTATGAGTTCCCTCGTCTCACCCTTCCTGAAGTCCACAGTCAGCTCTTTGGTCTGACTGACGTGAGTGCCAGGTTGTTGCTGGGGCACCACTCCACTAGCTGGCACATCTCACTCCTGTACGCCCTCCCGTCACCACCTGAGATTCTACCAACGATGGTTGTATCGTCAGCAAGTTTGTAGATGGTGTTTGAGCTACGCCTGGCCACACAGTCATGTGTATACAGAGAGTAGAGCAGTGGGCTAAGCACACATCCCTGGAAGGTGCGACAGTGTCGATCGTCAGCGAGGAGGAGATGTTCGAAGCAGAAAACCTACAGCACATTGCAGGCCCTTCGGCCCACAAAGTTATGCTGAACATGTCCCTGCCTTAGAAATTACTAGGGTTACCCATCGCCCTCTATTTTTCTAAGCTCCATGTACCTATCCAAAAGTCTCTTAAAGGACCCTATCGTATCCTACTCCACCACCGTTGCCGGCAGCCCATTCCACACACTCACCACTCTCTGAGTTAAAAAACTTACCCCTGACATCTCCTCTGTACCTGCTCCCCAGCACTTTAAACCTGTGTCCTCTCGTGCTAGCCGTTTTAGCCCTGGGGGAAAAGCCTCTGGCTATCCACACGATCAATGCCTCTCATCATCTTGTACACCTCTATCAGGTCACCTCTCATCCTCTGTCGCTCCAAGGAGAAAAGGCCGAGTTCACTCAACCTATTCTCATAAGACATGCTCCCCAATCCAGGCAACATCCTTGTCAATCTCCTCTGCACCCTTTCTATGGTTTCCACATCCTTCCTGTAGTGAGGGGACCAGAACTGAGCACAGTACTCCAAGTGGGGTCTGACCAGGGTCCTGTATAGCTGGAACATTACCTCTCGGCTCTTAAACTCAATCCCACGATTGATGAAGGCCAATGCACTGTACGCCTTCTTAACCACAGAGTCAACCTGCGTAGCAGCTTTGAGTGTCCTATGGACTCGGACCCAAAGATCCCTCTGATCCTCCACACTGCCAAGAGTCTCACCATTAATGCTATATTCTGACATCGGGTTACCACCCATCTGCACAGACCATGGTCTCCTGATGAGGAAGTCGAGGATCCCATTGCAGAGGGAGGTACAGGGGCCCAGGTACTGCAGCCAGCGGGGGAGAGGAAGTGGAGGGGAGGAGGGAGTAGAGATAGAAGGAGGGAACGAATGAACGGGGGGGGGTATGGCTAGAAGGAGAGGAGAGCGAGGGAGGATGAGTGAGTGCCGGAGGGAAACAGGCAGGTGAGGGTACGAGGGATAGACTGGACCGGGGAGCGAGGCCGGGAAAAGTTAGGCGTGCGGGAGAGAGGGGAGGGGAGACTGGAGAGACGCGGGGGGGGGGGGAGGGTGGAGGAGAGGGGTAGAGGCTGGAGATGGGGGAGACAGAGAGAGAGAAGACAGGATGGAATCGTTGTCACGGACGCAGGAAGATTCGTGGCTGGGGGACGAGGTCGGGGCCAGAGGACCCCCGCAGGAGCAGAATTAGCCCGCACAGCCGATGGAGACCATCCCGCCATTCCATCACCGCTGATTTGCGGGTCGCTTTTGAACCCTGTTCTCCCCGACACGGACAGGGATACGGTGGTCCGTCGATGGTGCTGGAGGAAGCCGTCGAGGCAGGTAGATTAACGACGCTCGGACAGGGACAGGGGTGGGAAAGGTTGAGAGGGACACAGGGAGAAACGTAGGCAAGTGGGACCGGACGGGATGGGAATCTTCGTCGGCGTGGAGCAGCTGTGCCTCGCAGAACCATAGAAACTACAGCACAGAAACAGGCCTTTTGGCCCTTCTTGGCTGTGCCGAACCATTTTCTGCCTAGTCCCACTGACCTGCACACGGACCATATCCCTCCATACACCTCCCATCCATGTATCTGTCCAATTTATTCTTAAATGTTAAAAAAGAACCCGCATTTACCACCTCGTCTGGCAGCTCATTCCATACTCCCACCACTCTCTGTGTGAAGAAGCCCCCCCCCAATGTTCCCTTTAAACTTTTCCCTCCTCACCCTTAACCCATGTCCTCTGGTTTTTTTCTCCCCTTGCCTCAGTGGAAAAAGCCTGCTTGCATTCACTCTATCTATACCCATCATAATTTTATATACCTCTATCAAATCTCCCCTCATTCTTCTACGCTCCAGGGAATAAAGTCCTAACCTATTCAACCTTTCTCTGTAACTGAGTTTCTCAAGTCCCGGCAACATCCTTGTAAACCTTCTCTGCACTCTTTCAACCTTATTAATATCCTTCCTGTAATTTGGTGACCAAAACTGAACACAATACTCCAGATTCGGCCTCACCAATGTCTTATACAACCTCAGGGGAGGGGTCGACAGAGATGGCGAGGGGCGTAGGGGGAGGGAGGTGGTGGGGGGTGACGGTCCTGGGGGAAGAAGGAGAGTTTGACCTTGTCCCAGCAGGCTCAGGGACGCTGTGATCGCTCGATCGAATGGGCACCCCCCCCCCCGCCCAGGACAATCAGATAGATTCCTGACCTCACGACCCACCCCATCGTGGCCGCCCCCCTTGCGCCTGATCGCCCGCCCTGCTCTGGCACTCCCTCCTTCACCGTGACGCTTTATTCCGCGCCCCGTTACCAGCAGGCCTCCTTCCACCCCGACGTACGGCGCATCTGTCCACACAGGATAGGGGTTCTCGCAATGAAGCCGATTTTGCCCAACGAGGCCGAGGAAAGAGCGCAAGAGCGATCGGATTCCGCACTGCAGAAACATTCCCTCGGGCCCATTCCCCTCAAGCTCCCCTTTCACTCCTAACCCGTGACCTCCGGCTGTCGTCCCACCCGACCTTGGTCGGAGAAAGCCCGCCTGCATTGGCCCTGTCCGCGCCCCTCATAATCTTGTAGGCCTCTGCCAAACCTCCTCTCGATCTTCCACGTTCCAAGGAATAAAGTCCGAGGACTCAGGTCCTCCGGAATCGGGCAACATCCTTGTAGGTTTTCTCCGTACTGTTTCAACCTCGTTCACATCTGTCTCTGAACGCGAACAGAACAGAAGAGACGGTCGTTGACTCCAGGAGGACACGGAGCGACCGCTCTCCGCTGAACGTCGATGACTCCTCCGTCGAGATGGTTCAGAGCACCAGATTTCCTGGTGTTCACCTGGCGGAGACTCTCACCTGGTCCCTCAACACCAGCTCCGCGGCCAAGAAAGCCCAACAGCGTCTCTACTTACTGAGAAGGCTGAGAAAAGTCCACCTCACACCCCTCATTCTCACCACGTTCTTACAGAGGTTGTATTGAGAGCATCCTGAGCAGCTGCTTCACGGCCCGGTTTGGGAATTGCACCGTCTCGGATCACGAGACCCTGCAGCGGATCGTGAGGTCAGCTGAGGAGATCATCGGGGTCTCTCTTCCCGCCGTCACAGGCATTTACACAAAGCTAACAGCATTATGAAGGACCCCACGCTCCCCTCATACAAACTCTTCCCCCTCCTGCCATCTGGCAAAAGGTACTGAAGCATTTGGGCTCTCACGACCAGACTGTGTAACAGTTTCTTCCCCCGAGCCATCAGACTCCTCAATACCCAGAGCCTGGACTGACACCAACCTACCATCCTCTACTGTGCCTATTGTCTTGTTTATTATTCACTGTAGTGCCTGCCCTGTTCTGTGCACTTTATGCAGTCCTGGGTCGCTCTGTAGTCTAGTGTAGTTTCTGTGTTTTTTCTTATGTAGTTCAGTGTAGGTTTTGTACTGTTTCACGTAGCACCATGGTCCTGGAAAACGTCGTCTCGTTTTTACCGTGCACTGTGCCAGCAGTTATGGTCGAAACGACAATAAAAAGAGATTTGACTTGACTTGATCCTTCCTGGAGGTCTGCGCTCGATACTCCAAATTAGGCCTCGCCAACCTCCTACACGACTCCGACATGACATCCCACCTCCTGTACTCGATACGTCGATGTCTGAAAGCCGACATGTCCAGAAGCTCTCGTTGCGACCCTGTCGGCCTGTGACGCCGCTTTCAGTGAATTATGGGGCCTGCGTTCCCAGACCCCTTCGTTCTACCGCACCCCCCCCCCCGCGGTGCCCGACCGTTCACCGTGTGAGACCCACGCTGGCTGGCCCGACCGAGGTGCAAAGCCTTTCACTTCTCTGCATTGAATCCGCTGCCTTGCCTCCATCCGCCTTCCCGGTAACTCCCTCAAAAGGATCGGTTCGACACGAACCTACCACGCACAAAGGCCCTGCTGACTATCCGCAATCAGCGTCAAAAAAGGCCAGATTCAATCCACTGTGATTCACTGTTGCAAAACAATAAAACTTCTGGGGGGAGCGGGAGTGAATACTTTTTATAGGAACGGTAGTCTAGTAAATGTCTGTCGAGGTTCCTGGGTGACAAGATCTCTGAGGATCTGACCTGGTCCCAACACATCGATGTAGTTATAAAGAAGGCAAGACAGCCGCTGTACTTTATTAGGAGTTTGAAGAGATTTGGTTTGTCAACAAATACACTCAAAAACTTCTCTAGTTGTCCGGTGGAGAGCATTCTGACAGGCTGGTACGGAGGGGCTACTGCACAGGACCGAAAGAAGCTGCAGAGGGTTGTAAATCTAGTCGGCTCCATCTTGGGCTCTCGCCGGCAAAGTACCCGGGACATCTTCAGGGAGCGGTGTCTCAGAAAGGCAGCGTCCGTTATTAAGGACCCTCCAGCACCCAGGGCATGTCCCTTTTCTCACTGTTACCGTCAGGTAGGAGGTACAGGAGCCTGAAGACACACACTCAGCGATTCAGGAACAGCTCCTTCCCCTCTGCCGTCCCATTCCTGAATGGACAATGAACCCCTGGACACTACCCTGCTTTTTTAATATGTATTATTTCTGTTCTTGCACGATTTTTAGTCTATGCAATATATATCAATACCATAACAGATTTATTTACACTTTTTAAAATACTTCTTATACATTATTGTCGCCAAACAATTGGTACTAGAACGTACAATATCACAGCGATATTTGATTCTGCGCTTTCCACTCCCTGGATTAGAAATGCTAAATATTAAAAATATTAAAACTTAGTAAATATTAAAAATTTAAATTATAAATCATAAATAGAAAATAGAAAAATCGAAAGTGAGGTAGTGCAAAAAAAAACCGAGAGGTAGGTCCGGATATTCGGCCCAGATCCGGGTCAGGATCCGTTCAGCGGTCTTATCACAGTTGGAAAGAAGCTGTTCCCAAATCTGGCCGTACGAGTTTTCAAGGTCCTGAGCCTTCTCCTGGAGGGAAGAGGGACGAAAAGTGTGTTGGCTGGGTGGGTCGTGTCCTTGATTATCCTGGCAGCACTGCTCCGACAGCGTGCGGTGTAAAGTGAGTGCAAGGACGGAAGATTGGTCTGTGTGATGTGCTGGGCCGTGTTCACGATCTTCTGCAGCTTCTTCCGGTCTTGGACAGGACAACTTCCATACCAGGTTGTGGTGCACCCTAGAAGAATGCTTTCTACAGTGCATCTATAAAAATTAGTGAGGGTTTTAGCGGACAGGCCAAATTTCTTTAGGAATCAGGAAGTAAAGGCGCTGGTGGGCCTTCTTGGCAGTGGACTCTGCTTGGTTGGACCAAGTCAGGTCATTTGTGATATTGACCCCGAGGAACTTAAAGCTTTTGACCTGTTCCACTGACGTAAATTGGGTTGTGCGGTCTGCTATTCCTTCTGAAGTCAACAACCGATCCCTTCGTCTTGCTGACGTTGAGGGATAGGTTATTGCCTTTGGCACCATGCCACCAGGTTCTTAATTTCCTCTGCTACAAGTGACTTATAGTTGACTGATCACCTATATTCCATTCGTGCTTAACACCCCACCGGTCGGCCGGTCCGCAAGAATATTGTCAATGGTTCGTGGTGCAAAAAAGGTTGGGGGATCCCTGTTCTAGAAATTACTTTGGGTCTTTTGCTGTTACCCTTGAGTTCTCTTTCGCCCCCTCAGCATTGCAAGTTGGACTCTCAGTGTGATCTTTGCGGGACGCCCATTCCTAGGAAGAGTAGCCACAGCACTGGGTTCCCTCTGCAGGCGATCTCCCTCACCGTGGACTGGCGAACACCCAGGCCTTTAGGAACGCTCCTGTCCCCTTTTCCCGGCCTCAGGCACCTCCACAATTCCTCTGCGGTCCCCCGGAAGTCGTTTTGGTCGAGGCGCGGTGCACGTGAGCAGGTCTTTCGCGAGAAGAGCAGGCCCTGTCGGTAACCTGACTTGGTCTGCCTTTTTTATTTTAAAGTCAAGTGCTAGACGTGTCCCTACACCTCCTCTCTTGCCACCATTCAGGGCCCCAAACAGTCCTTCCAGGTGAGGCAACACTTCACTTTGGTGGCAAAAACAGGAAAACAGATTATTATCTGAATGGTGGCCGATTAGGAAAAGGGGAGGTGCAACGAGACCTGGGTGTCATTATACACCAGTCATTGAAAGTGGGCATGCAGGTACAGCAGGCGGTGATAAAGGCGAATGGTATGCTGGTAGTTATAGCGAGAGGATTCGAGTACAGGAGCAGGGAGGTACTACTGCAGTTGTACAAGGCCTTGGTGAGACCACACCTGGAGTATTGTGTACAGTTTTGGTCCCCTAATCTAAGGAAAGACATCCTTGCCATAGAGGGAGTACAAAGAAGGTTCACCAGATTGATTCCTGGGATGGCAGGACTTTCATATGATGAAAGACTGGATCGACTAGGCTTATACTCGCTGGAATTTAGAAGATTGAGGGGGGATCTGATTGAAACGTATAAAATCCTAAAGGGATTGGACAGGCTAGATGCAGGAAGATTGTTCCTGATGTTGGGGAAGTCCAGAACGAGGGGTCACAGTTTGAGGATAAAGGGGAAGCCTTTTAGGACCGAGATGAGGAAAAACTTCTTCACACAGAGAGTGGTGAATCTGTGGAATTCTCTGCCACAGGAAACAGTTGAGGCCAGTTCACTGTCTATATTTAAGAGGGAGTTAGATATGGCCCTTGTGGCTATGGGGATCAGGGGGTATGGAGGGAAGGCAGGTACAGGGTTCTGAGTTGGATGATCAGCCGTGATCATACTGAATGGCGGTGCAGGCTCGAAGGGCCGAATGGCCTAATCCTGCACCTATTTTCTATGTTTCACTTGTGAGTCTGTTGGGGTCATCTATTGCATCCGGTGCTCCCGGTGCGGCCTCCTCTACATCGGTGAAACCCGACGCAGATTGGGGGACCGTTTCGTCGAGGGTTAATACTTAATACTGTAATAAATACTTAATACTGTAAATAATAAATATATCATTTATAATAATTATTATTGTTGGGTTTTTTTCCCATGTTATGTTTTGCATGGAACTGCTGCCGATAAGATAACAAATTTCACAACGCATGCCGGTGACAATAGACCTGATTCTGTTTAGACACGAAGTTCTTGGAAAGAGGAGCCGCTGCTTCTCGTGACGACGCGTACTGGTCCCAGGGCGGGACGCGCCCCTGACATGCAAGGACCCAGTTTCCAAGCTCCCCTTTGCAAGTCGCGGGAGGCAGGCCGCGAGCTCGCCGCAACTGCCTGGTCTTACCGCCTTACCTCCACTCAGGGAAAACCGTGGGGCCTGACCCTCACCTGCGTCACAACGACCGACGAGACGCAGCCTGCCCAAACGAGTGACACGCCGGCAATCATGCTTCTCACAGAGCGCGCTGCTTAAACAATCACGGCCGAGGTTCGCTGACGACGCCACGCTAGTCTCAGAATAATAACAAGGCAGCCGACAGAGAAGAGGAGTCGAGAAAACAGCCTCTCCCTCAGTCTCGCAAGAACAAAGGAGCTGGTCGTGGACTGGAGGAGGAATGGAGACGGGCTGACCCCTATTGACATCGATGGATTTGGGGTTGAGAGGGTGAAGAGCTTTCAGTTCCTCGGCACAAACATCACCGAGGATCTCGCGTGGTCTGTACGTACTGGTTGTGTTGTGAAAAACAGCACCTCTTTCACCTCAGACGGTTGAAAAAGTTTGTTATGGGCCACCCAAGTCCTGAGAACTTTCTACAGGGGCACAATTGAGAGCATCCTGACGGGCTGCGTCACTGCCTGGTACGGGAACCGTACCCCCCCTCAATCGCAGGACCCTGCAGAGAGTGGGTGCGGGATAGCCCAGTAGTTGTGAACTTTGCACGATTCGGGACTTTTACAGAGACGGGGGCGTGAAAAGGGCCCGGAGGATCATTGGGGACCCGAGTCACCCCCAACCACAAACTGTCCCAGCTGCTACCGACCGGGAAACGGTACCACAGCATAAAAGCCAGGACCGACAGGCTCCGGGACGGCTTCTTCCACCAGGCCGTCAGACTGGTTAATTCAAGCCGACACAACTCTATTCCTAGGTTATATTAACCGTCAATCTTTATTATAAATTACTATAATTGCCCATTTAGACAGAAACGTGACGTAAAGATTTTTCCTCCTCGTGTATATGAGAGATGTAAAGTATTAAAGTCAATTCAAGTCTGAGAAAGGTATGTGACCCCCCCTGTGGTAATGCCTTCTGCAGGATCTAATTGCAGACGGGCGTTCCCATCGACGAGACGAGGTTGGAGGTGAGGGTTGTAGAGGGGCCCTGCCCTTTTCACATGGCACCATGGTCCCAGAAAACGTCGTCTCGTTTTTTACTGCGTCCTGTAGCAGCAGTTATGGTTGAAATGACTTGTGAACACAAAATTACCCTGCAGGTGCTGGGGTCAAAGCAACGCTCACAACAGGCTGGAGGAACTCAGCAGGTCGGGCAGCATCCGTGGACGCGATCGGTCGACGTTTCGGGCCGGAACCCTACGCCGGGACTGTAGGGGGAAGGGGCAGAGGCCCTATAAAGAAGGTGGGGGGAGGGTGGGAAGGAGAAGGCTGGGAGGTTCCAGGTGAAAAACCAGTCAGGGGAAAGATAAAGGGGTGGGGGAGAGGAAGCAGTGAAGGAATAGGCAGGAAAGGTGAAGAAGGAATTGGGGAAACACAAGGAGGTGGAACCAAGAGGGAGGTGATAGGCAGCTGGGGGAGGGAGCAGAGTGATATAGGGATAGAGGAAGGGAGGGGGAGGGAATTACCGGAAGCTGGAGAATTCTATGTTCGTACCAGGGGGTTGGAGATTACCTAGACGGTATATGAGGTGTTGCTCCTCCAACCTGAGTTTAGCCTCATCATGGCAGTAGAGGAGGCCATGTATGGACATATCTGAATGGGAGTGGGAAGCAGAGTTGAAGTGGGTGGCTACCGGGAGATCCTGTCTGTTGTGGCGGACGGAGCGGAGGTGCTCGACGAAGCGGTCCCCCAATCTGCGTCGGGTTTCACCGATGTAGAGGAGGCCGCACCGGGAGCACCGGATGCAATAGATGACCCCAACAGACTCACAAGTGAAGTGTTGCCTCACCTGGAAGGACTGTTTGGGGCCCTGAATGGTGGCAAGAGAGGAGGTGGAGGGACACGTCTAGCACTTGACTTTAAAATAAAAAAGGCAGACCAAGTCAGGTTACCGACAGGGCCTGCTCTTCTTGCGAAAGACCTGCTCACGTGCACCGCGCCTCGACCAAAACGACTTCCGGGGGACCGCAGAGGAATTGTGGAGGTGCCTGAGGCCGGGAAAAGGGGACAGGAGCGTTCCTAAAGGCCTGGGTGTTCGCCAGTCCACGGTGAGGGAGATCGCCTGCAGAGGGAACCCAGTGCTGTGGCTACTCTTCCTAGGAATGGGCGTCTGCAAAGATCACACCGAGAGTCCAACTTGCAATGCTGAGGGGGTGAAAGAGAACTCAAGGGTAACAGCAAAAGACCCAAAGTAATTTCTAGAACAGGGATCCCCCAACCTTTTTTGCACCACGAACCATTGACAATATTCTTGCGGACCGGCCGACCGGGGGGGTGTTAATCACGAATGGAATATAGGTGATCAGTCAACTATAAGTCACTTGTAGCAGAGGAAATTAAGAACCTGGTGGCATGGTGCCAAAGACAATAACCTATCCCTCAACGTCAGCAAGACGAAGGGATCGGTTGTTGACTTCAGAAGGAATAGCAGACCGCACAACCCAATTTACGTCAGTGGAACAGGTCAAAAGCTTTAAGTTTCTCGGGGTCAATATCACAAATGACCTGACTTGGTCCAACCAAGCAGAGTTCACTGCCAAGAAGGGCCACCAGCGCCTTTGCTTCCTGAGAAAACTAAAGAAATTTGTCCTGTCCCCTAAAACCCTCAGTAATTTATATAGATGCACTGTAGAAAGCATTCTTCTAGGGTGCATCCGAACCTGGTATGGAAGTTGTCCTGTCCAAGACCGGAAGAAGCTGCAGAAGATCGTGAACACGGCCCAGCACATCACACAGACCAATCTTCCGTCCTTGCACTCACTTTACACCGCACGCTGTCGGAGCAGTGCTGCCAGGATAATCAAGGACACGACCCACCCAGCCAACACACTTTTCATCCCTCTTCCCTCCGGGAGAAGGCTCAGGAGCTTGAAGACTCGTACGGCCAGATTTGGGAACAGCTTCTTTCCAATTGTGATAAGACTGCTGAACGGATCCTGACCCGGATCTGGGCCGTACCCTCCAAATATCCGGACCTGCCTCTCGGTTTTTTTACTCTACCTTACTTCCCATTTTTCTACTTATGATGTATAATTATTAATTTTTTTTATATTTTCTAATTTTAACTATTTTTAATATCTTTAATATTTAGTATTTGTACTCCAGGGAGTGTGAAGCGCAGAATCAAATATCGCTGTGATGATTGTACGTTCGAGTACCAATTGTTTGGCGACAATAAAGTATAAAGTATAAAGTGGCTAATACGCTCAATTTCGTTTCTAAGAGGGTTTATCACGTGAATATTGATAAGTCAATTACAATGGCAAGAACAGGGAAAACAGATTATTATCTGAATGGTGGCCGATTAGGAAAAGGGGAGGTGCAACGAGACCTGGGTGTCATTATACACCAGTCATTGAAAGTGGGCATGCAGGTACAGCAGGCGGTGAAAAAGGCGAATGGTATGCTGGCATTCATAGCAAGAGGATTTGAGTACAGGAGCAGGGAGGTACTACTGCAGTTGTACAAAGCCTTGGTGAGACCACACCTGGAGTATTGTGTGCAGTTTTGGTCCCCTAATCTGAGGAAAGACATCCTTGCCATAGAGGGAGTACAAAGAAGGTTCACCAGATTGATTCCTGGGATGGCAGGACTTTCATATGATGAAAGACTGGATCGACTAGGCTTATACTCGTTGGAATTTAGAAGATTGAGGGGGGATCTGATTGAAACGTATAAAATCCTAAAGGGATTGGACAGGCTAGATGCAGGAAGATTGTTCCCGATGTTGGGGAAGTCCAGAACGAGGGGTCACAGTTTGAGGATAGAGGGGAAGCCTTTTAGGACCGAGATGAGGAAAAACTTCTTCACACAGAGAGTGGTGAATCTGTGGAATTCTCTGCCATAGGAAACAGTTGAGACCAGTTCATTGGCTATATTTAAGAGGGAGTTAGATATGGCCCTTGTGGCTAAAGGGATCAGGGGGTATGGAGGGAAGGCTGGGGCGGGGTTCTGAGTTGGATGATCAGCCATGGTCGTATTGAATGGCGGTGCAGGCTCGAAGGGCCGAATGGCCTACTCCTGCACCTATTTTCTATGTTTCTGAGTCCATAGCATCATAACATTTTAAGTAACGTTTGGATATTAAACAGACACGTATGAACATGTAAAATCATTGCAACACACCAATATCGCTGAATCTGTGGGAGCCCTGGGCTTGTTTTCCTGCAACAAGACGGTCCCATCGAGGGGTGACGGGAGACAGCGATACTCGAAGGGGGCTCCTTATGTCCAGTCTATTCCGCAATTTGGTTTTCGTTGTATTCATTGCAGAGATATGTTGGAAATGGAAGCAACGTTTTCAGTGCTTCCGTGGCTGCCTCAGGATATTTAGCCTTGACTTTGATCCAGATTGCCGGCGGAGATGTTATGTCAAACATACTTTCCAGCCCGCTGTCATCTTGCAAGCTCGAGGAGTTGATCTCCTTCCCGCCCTGACGTGGATGATTCACGGACCCATTCCTTTGCACGCCTTGGGTCATTTGCGTCCTGGGTCACTGATGACCTCGCGTGCGTTCAAATTCAACAGCGGGCGTGACGGGGAACGAGGAAAGGTGCAGCTGACTCGTACCGCTGACCTAGAACTGGCTAAAGCCTCTGTTCACGTGTCTGCTGTAAGATAAACACTGAACAAGGACGGTGTTCGTGCGGTGACTAGGCCAGCAACGGATTCAAAACTGCGCCCAGGCGTTTCACGGGAGAACGTCAGGGTAGCAGCCGGTCACCCGAAAGGTCAGGAGAAGCTGGGTGACGCGAGAAGACCACGATCCGAGACCCGGGAGCAAACCAGCAACAGGGATGGCTTGAAAGGGAAGAAAGATTCCCGTGTTTTGGAACGGCCCAGTCAAAATCCTGACCTTAATCCTAGAGAAATGCTGTGGAAGGACCAGAAAGCGAGCAGTTCACGCAGGAAAGCCCACCGGCATCCCAGAGTCAAAGCCGTTTTGAGAGGAGGATTGGCCTAAAATCTCTCCGGGACGACGTGCGGGACTGATCAATAGATACCGGAAACATTGGGTTGAAGTTATTGCTCTGCAGGGGGGTCACGCCAGTGACTGAAAGCCCAGGGTCGCATAGATTTTTCCAACAAATACGTGCAATATTTGGATCGTTTTTCTCAATAAATAAATAAATGAACTTTTTCCAGTTGCTCATTAAATTGGGTTCCCTTTATCTAGCTTTAGGCCTTGCGTGAAGGCCCGATCACATTTCAGGTCATACTTACGTGGAAATAGAGAAAATCCGACAGGGTTCACGGAGTATAAATGTTCTTGCCGTCCCTTTCCGTGCCTGCCGGGTTTTTTTCCAGCCGTCTCGGTAGCGTTCGGCTGCTTTTTTTTTTCTCTCTCCCGGAAAACGAGGCCCAGTTGCAGGCTCGACAGTCAAGGCCCAGCCCGGGGTGGAAAGCGCGCCAGGAGCCCGCTGGTGATTGTTTCACCTACTGCCGCAGCTGACGAGGAACCTGAGCCCCAGGCTCCGGGCCTACTCCGGCGACGCGCTCAATTTGGATCCGCTGTTGGTGTGATTTGTTTTTTTTTCCCCTCCCCCCTGCCGTCGTTTAAATTGGAGGTTGGTCTTTATTCATTTATCTATTTATTTTTTTTAAATCGGCTTCTTCCGGGTTTTCTCGCTTTCTGGCTGACCATTGGCAGCCGAATCTCAAGACTGTATAAATCCAGACGTCCCACCTCTCCGGGAAGTTCCGGGAGTCTCCTGCATATTGATAGTGGCTCCCTGATGCCGGCAAATTATATACAATGTCCCGGAAATCAATTTTTTTTGAGAGTGGGCGTGAGCGAGACCACAAGAGTGAGAGAGAGAGAGAGAGAGAGAGAGAGAGAGCGTGAGCGCGCCATGGGAGAGTGCTCCAAAAAAAGAAAATATAAAACGTACGTCACCCCAGACTACACTAAAGTGTACCCCTGCCTAATAGGGGTCAAAATAATGACAGTATTGCTCGCTGCACTGTTTACAACAGTGACTTTTCTGTTGCCCGTGGTGGGTTAAGACTGTAAAAGACGTGTTGAGGTGAGTTTAACAGGTGTCATTCATTCATTAGCATAGCTAACATTATTTAAACTAGCTGGCTAGCTGCTAAGGAGCTACACTATTGCAGACATCCCACCTCTCCAGGAAGTTCCAGGAGTCTCCGTAAGTTGATGGTGCTACCTCCCCGAAATGAGTTTTTGCAGGGTGGGATGTCTGCTAATCTATACAAATCTTCGATTAATAAATGTAATTTGAATCCCTTCTGGTCACCTCTTAAGGATTCTAATCGTATTATTCTGGGGGTCAAGATCTCCAAGGATCTAGACTGGTCCCAACAAATCGACGTAGCTATAAAGAAGGCAAGACAGGCGATATACTTCATTAGGAGTTTGAAATACACTCAAAGACTTCTATAGTTATACCGTGGGAGAGCATTCAATATATATATACATATTTGGGATGTGTTTCTTCATCAGAATCAGATTTCTTATCACCAGCATGTGTCGTGAAATTTGTTAGCTTAGCAGCAGCAGTTCAATGCAATACGTAATCTAGCAGAGAGAAATAATATTAATAATGAATAAACAAGTACATAAATCACACTGTATGTATATTCAATACGTTAAAATTGTGCAAAAACAGAAATAATATATATTAAAAAGTCAGGTCGTGTCCAAAGGTTCAATGTCCATTCAGGAATGGGATGGCAGAGGGGAAGGATCTGTTCCTGAATCGCTGAGTGTGTGTCTTCAGGCTCCTGTACCTCCTACCTGACGGTAACAGTGAGAAAAGGGACATGCCCTGGGTGCTGGAGGGTCCTTAATAATGGACGCTGCCTTTCTGAGACACTGCTCCCTGAAGATGTCCCGGGTACTTTGTCGGCGAGAGCCCAAGATGGAGCCGACTAGATTTACAACCCTCTGCAGCTTCTTTCGGTCCTGTGCAGTAGCCCTTCCATACCAGACAGTGATGCAGCTTGTCAGAATGCTCTCCACCGGACAACTAGAGAAGTTTTCGAGTGTATTTGTTGACAAACCAAATCTCTTCAAACTCCTAATGAAGTACAGCCGCTGTCTTGCCTTCTTTATGACTACATCGATGTGTTGGGACCAGGTCAGATCCTCAGGGATCTTGTCACCCAGGAACGTGAAGCTGCTCACTCTCTCCATCACCTTACCCTTCCTAAAGTCCACAATCATCTTGGGCTCTCGCCGACAAAGTACCCGGGACATCTTCAGGGAGCGGTGTCTCAGAAAGACAGCGTCCATTATTAAGGACCCTCCAGCACCCAGGGCATGTCCCTTTTCTCACTGTTACAGTCAGGCAGGAGGTACAGGAGCCTGAAGACACACACTCAGCGATTCAGGAACAGATCCTTCCCCTCTGCCGTCCCATTCCTAAATGGACTATGAACCCCTGGACACCACCTCACTTTTTTTTGCTATTTCTGACTTTTCCGCATTACTTATCTTTACTTAACTATTTAAGTAGACATATATACTTAATGTAACTCAGCTATTTGCTCTAAATTTAGAGAAAGTATTTCTCTTCTTTCTGCATTTGACTGATGATGTAAACTTTCCAAATTTCACATTTGCCCCCTGATGCTGCTAAAGCTCCCCCAGTTACTGTGCATTCCAAATCTGCATTAAAAAATTCCAACCACGCCAAAAAAAATAAGATTTATTAAATAAAGGGAGCGATTTTAAAAGTGCAAGGTTGTTGTTGTTGCACCGGCTGTCAATCAAACGGCGCGGCGGGAAGGAGCTGTCAATCAGGCCGGGGAGCCAATGGGGAGGAGCGGGCGGGCGGAAGTGGAGGGGCGGGCATGCGGAAGCGGCGCAGGTGAGCCGCCGGCGGCGGAACAACAATGAGCTGTCAATCAACGGCGGGCGGGAGGGGGGGGTGGGATGAGGGGGGGGGGGAGCGCGAGCGAGCTCCCGACCAATCGAGTCCGCGCCCCGGCCGGAGGGGGGGGGGGGGGGCGGGGAAGAGTGGCAGGGCGCGCAGCCAATGGGAGCGTCGAAGCGGGACGACGGCATTTTTTTCCCCCCCCCCGGGACCCGGTGGCCGAGCGACCGCCAATCAGCGAGGGCGCCGAGCGGGACTGACGTACCGGCAGCCAATGGGAGGAGAGTCCGATCTGTCATTCATTGGCGGAGGGGGCGGTTCCTGCCGCGGAGGGCCGGAACCTTCTGGACAAGTAGGAAAAGAGCTATAACCAGCGGGCCCTCCTCCCCCACCCTCCTTCCAGCCCCTTCGCCAACCCCTCACAGTGAGGGTGGCCACTTCACTCCCTCACGTTAAACCCCCTCCACCACGGCCTCCTCACTACCCGGCGGCAGAAATTCAATCCATTTCCCTCCGTTTGACAATCAGCTCCATTTTCAACCCCGGGACCGTCCCGCCTCATTAGCATACCGCTCCCTGATTGGGCGAGGAGATCCGGGAGGTGTTCAAACCTGTTTCTCCAAGCAGGTGAAGTTTCCGGGAGAGGCCGAGTCGCACAAGGCCGCAGGAGCCGGGGGCCGGAGCCGGGGCCGGGGGGCAAAAAAAGGGGCAATTTACCCTCGGAGCCGCTGCGTGGTCACCGCCTGGGAGCCCGAGGAGCTCGGCCGACCTATAGAATGGGAACCGTAAAGAGGATCAGGGTGCGACAAACTTGTGCCGATGTCGACAGCGATAAAGATGTGGGGACGATCAGAAATAAAATCAATAAAATACCCCTTTTTAGAAATAAAATACCCCTTTTATTCAGGAGCCTGATGGTTGAGGGGTGATAACTGTCCCTGAACCTGGTGGTGTGAATCCTGAGGCTCCTGTACCTCCTTCCTGATGGTTGAGGGGTGATAACTGTTCCTGAACCTGGTGGTGTGGGTCCTGAGGCTCCTGTACCTCCTTCCTGATGGTTGAGAGGTGATAACTGTCCCTGAACCTGGTGGTGTGGGTCCTGAGGCTCCTGTACCTCCTTCCTGATGGTTGAGGGGTGATAACTGTCCCTGAAACTGGTGGTGTGGGTCCTGAGGCTCCTGTACCTCCTTCCTGATGGTTGAGGGGTGATAACTGTTCCTGAACCTGGTGTTGTGAGTCCCGAGGCTCCTGTACCTCCTTCCTGATGGTTGAGGGGTGATAACTGTCCCTGAACCTGGTGGTGTGGGTCCTGAGGCTCCTGTACTTTCTTCCTGATGGTTGAGGGGTGATAACTGTTCCTGAACCTGGTGGTGTGGGTCCTGAGGCTCCTGTACCTCCTTCCTGATGGTCGAGGGGTGATAACTGTCCCTGAAACTGGTGGTGTGGGTCCTGAGGCTCCTGTCCCTCCTTCCCAATGGTCGAGGGGTGATAACTGTCCCTGAAACTGGTGGTGTGGGTCCTGAGGCTCCTGTACTTCCTTCCTGATGGTTGAGGGGTGATAACTGTTCCTGAACCTGGTGGTGTGGGTCCTGAGACCCCTATCCCTCCTTCCTGATGGTTGAGGGGTGATAACTGTTCCTGAACCTGGTGGTGTGGGTCCTGAGGCTCCTGTCCCTCCTTCCTGATGGTTGAGGGGTGATAACTGTCCCTGAACCTGGTGGTGTGGGTCCTGAGGCTCCTGTACTTTCTTCCTGATGGTTGAGGGGTGATAACTGTTCCTGAACCTGGTGGTGTGGGTCCTGAGGCTCCTGTACCTCCTTCCTGATGGTCGAGGGGTGATAACTGTCCCTGAAACTGGTGGTGTGGGTCCTGAGGCTCCTGTCCCTCCTTCCCAATGGTCGAGGGGTGATAACTGTCCCTGAAACTGGTGGTGTGGGTCCTGAGGCTCCTGTACTTCCTTCCCGATGGTTGAGGGGTGATAACTGTCCCTGAACCTGGTGGTGTGGGTCCTGAGGCTCCTGTACTTCCTTCCTGATGGTTGAGGGGTGATAACTGTCCCTGAACCTGGTGGTGTGGGTCCTGAGGCTCCTGTCCCTCCTTCCTGATGGTTGAGGGGTGATAACTGTCCCTGAACCTGGTGGTGTGGGTCCCAAGGCTCCTGTACCTCCTTCCTGATGGTTGAGGGGTGATAACTGTCCCTGAACCTGGTGGTGTGGGTCCTGAGGCTCCTGTACCTCCTTCCTGATGGTTGAGGGGTGATAACTGTCCCTGAACCTGGTGGTGTGGGTCCTGCGGCTCCTGTACCTCCTTCCTGATGGTTGAGGGGTGATAACTGTTCCTGAACCTGGTGGTGTGGGTCCTGAGGCTCCTGTACCTCCTTCCTGATGGTTGAGGGGTGATAACTGTTCCTGAACCTGGTGGTGTGGGTCCTGAGGCTCCTGTACTTTCTTCCTGATGGTTGAGGGGTGATAACTGTCCCTGAACCTGGTGCTGTGGGTCCTGAGGCTCCTGTACCTCCTTCCCAATGGTCGAGGGGTGATAACTGTCCCTGAACCTGGTGGTGTGGGTCCTGCGGCTCCTGTACCTCCTTCCTGATGGTTGAGGGGTGATAACTGTTCCTGAACCTGGTGGTGTGGGTCCTGAGGCTCCTGTACCTCCTTCCTGATGGTTGAGGGGTGATAACTGTTCCTGAACCTGGTGGTGTGGGTCCTGAGGCTCCTGTACCTCCTTCCTGATGGTTGAGGGGTGATAACTGTCCCTGAACCTGGTGGTGTGGGTCCTGAGGCTCCTGTACCTCATTCCCAATAGCAGCAGTGAGAAGAGAGCATGTCCTGGGTGGTGGGGGTCCCCGAAAAAGGATGCCGATTTTCTGCGACCAGCGTTTTGTGTAGACGTTCTCAGTGGAGGGGAGGGCTTTACCCGCGATGGGCTGGGCCAAACCCACTACCCTTTGTAGGGTTTTCTGCTCAAGGGCATTGGTGTTTCCGGACCAGCACACATCCATCGAAGTTTGTCAAAGTTTTTGACGGCGTGCCGAGCCTCCGCAGACCCCTGAGGAATCGTGCTTTCTTTGGCAGCTATATTTCTACGATGGGTGCAGGACAAGTGCCCCAGAGATCGGGGACACCCGGGAATTTAAAGTTACTGATCTTCTCCATTTTAATCAAAAATCAAGTTTATTACCACGGCAAATGTGAAATTTGTTAACTTTTATTTATTGATCACACACACACACGGTGATTGATAAGTTTGTGACCTGTTTAAGAGTCGCAATGTAATGATGCAGCTCTATAAAACTCTGGTTAGGACACACTTGAGTCCTTCCAGGTGAGGCAACACTTCACCTGTGAGTCGGCTGGGTGATATACTGCGTCCGGTGCTCCCGACGTGGCCTTTTATATATTGGCGAGACCCGACGCAGACTGAAGACTGCTTTGCTAAACATCTACACTCTGTCCGCCAGAGAAAGCAGGATCTCCCAGTGGCCACACATTTTAGTTCCACCACGTCCCATTCCCATTCTGACATGTCTATCCACGGCCTCCGCTACTGTAAAGATGAAGCCACACTCAGGTTGGAGGAACAACACCTTATATTCCGTCTGGGTAGCCTCCAACCTGATGGCTTGAACATTGACTTCTCAAACTTCCGCTAAGGCCCCACCTTCCCCTCGTACCCCATCTGTTATTTATTTTTATACACACATTCTTTCCTCTCACTCTCCTTTTTCTCCCTCTGTTGCTCTCACTATACCCCTTGTCCATCCTCTGGGTCCCCCCCACCCCTTTCCCGGACCTCCTGTCCATGATCCTCTCGTATCCCTTTTGCCAATCACCTGTCCAGCTCTTGGCTCCATCCCTCCCCCTCCTGTCTTCTCCTATCATTTTGGATCTTCCCCTCCCCATCCCACTTTCAAATCTCTTACTAGCTCTTCCTTCAGTTAGTCCTGAGGAAGGGTCTCGGCCTGAACGTCGTCTGCACCTCTTCCTGGAGATGCTGCCTGGCCTGCTGCGGTTCACCAGCAACTTTGATGTGTGTATTGCTTGTAATGTACAGCATCTGCAGATTTCCTCGGGTTTGCGTTTTTAAATTAATCATCTCCTTCCACCTTAGGCCAGGAACTTATCAATCACCCCTACCGTGGAACACTTCTACAAGGAGGGATCCGTGTGCTCCACGACCGCTGGACTAAGTCTGTAAATGTAAGAGGGGACTACGTGAAAAATACATGTGCGACGTTTTCTAAAATTGACTCCTTCTACCTTAGGCCACGAACGTATCAATCACCCCCTCGTATTAAATAGATTAATTTAATAAGCAAGGCACAAAACAGAAATTAAAAAGTGAGGTGGTGTTCCAAGGGTTCAGTGTCCGTTCAGGAAGGGACGGCAGAGGGGAAGAAGCGTTCCTGAATCGCTGAGTGTGTGTCTTCAGGCTCCTGTACCTCCTACCTGACTGTAACAGTGAGAAAAGGGCATGCCCTGGGTGCTGGAGGGTCCTTAATAATGGACGCTGCCTTTCCGAGACACCGCTCCCTGAAGATGTCCCGGGTACTTTGTCGGCGAGAGCCCAAGATGGAGCCGACTAGATTTACAACCCTCTGCAGCTTCTTTCGGTCCTGTGCATTAGCCCCTCCGAACCAGACACTGATACAGACTGTCAGAATGCTCCCCTACAGTGCATCCAATGACTTGGCCCTCCGTCTGTGGCAATGAATTCCACAGATTCACCCGCCCCTCGGCTGAAGAAATTCCTCCTCGTCTCTGTTCTGAATCACGTCCCTCTGTACCCTCTGGTCCTAGACTCCCCCACTACAGGAAACATTCTCTCCACATCCACTCTATCTGTGCCCTCTGGTCCTAGACTCCCCCACTACAGGAAACATTCTCTCCACATCCACTCTATCTGTGTCCTCTGGTCCTAGACTCCCCCACTACGGGAAACATCCTCTCCACATCCACTCTATCTGTGTCCTCTGGTCCTAGACTCCCCCACTACAGGAAACATCCTCTCCACATCCACTCTATCTGTGTCCTCTGGTCCCAGACTCCCCCACTACAGGAAACATCCTCTCCACATCCACTCTATCTGTGTCCTCTGGTCCTAGACTCCCTCACTACAGGAAACATCCTCTCCACATCCACTCTATCTGTGTCCTCTGGTCCTAGACTCCCCCACTACAGGAAACATCCCTCTCCACATCACTCTATCTGTGTCATCTGGTCCGAGACTCCCCCACTACAGGAAACATACTCTCCACATCCACTCAATCTGTGTCCTCTGGTCCTAGACTCCCCCATTACCGGAAACATCCTCTCCACATCCACTCTATCTGTGTCCTCTGGTCCGAGACTCCCCCACTACAGGAAACATCCTCTCCACATCCACTCTATCTGTGTCCTCTGGTCCTAGACTCCCCCCACTACAGGAAACATCCTCTCCACATCCACTCTATCTGTGTCCTCTGGTCCTAGTCTCCCCCCACTACAGGAAACATCCTCTCCACATCCACTCTATCTGTGTCCTCTGGTCCTAGACTCCCCCACTACAGGAAACATCCTCTCCACATCCACTCTATCTGTGTCCTCTGGTCCTAGTCTCCCCCACTATAGGAAACATCCTCTCCACATCCACTCTATCTGTGTCCTCTGGTCCTAGACTCCCCCACTACAGGAAACATCCTCTCCACATCCCCTTATCTGTGTCCTCTGGTCCGAGACTCCCCCACTACAGGAAACATCCTCTCAACATCCACTCTATCTGTGTCCTCTGGTCCTAGACCCCCCCACTACAGGAAACATCCTCTCCACATCCACTCTATCTGTGTCCTCTGGTCCTAGACTCCCCCCACTACAGGAAACATCCTCTCCACATCCACTCTATCTGGGCCTTTCAGTATTCGATAGGTTTCAATGAAACCTCAACTCATTGTCCTAAACTCAGGCGAGTACAGGCCCAGAGCCATCGAGCTGTCCTCATACATTAACCCCTTAATTCCCAGGATTCTTCTTGTAACCCTCTTGTAACGCTCTCCAATGTCAGCCCAAAAGTGCTCACAATACTCCAAGTGAGGGCCTCACTGGTGCTTTATAAAGTTTCAACCTCACATCCTTGCTTTTATATTCTAGTCCTCTTGAAATGAATGCTAATCTCGCATTTCCCTTCCTCACCCGCTGGTTAACCTTTGGGGAATCCCGCACGAGGGCTCCCAAGTCCCCTTGAGCGCCTCCGATTCCTGGATTTTCTCCCCGTTCTGAAAACACCCTGCACTTCTCTCGCTTTCTGCCAAGGCGCGCGACCGTACGCTTCCCGACCCTGCCGCATCTTTTGGTCCGCAGACCCGGCCACGGGGTCACTAAACCGTAAGCCCGTCAGTGAAGAATCCGCAAGCCAACCCAGACCGGGATTCCCAGACTCCTGGGGTCCCCCTTGTCCTCGCCGACCGCCCCCCGCCGGCCTCTGCGTCCGGCAGACAATTCTCCGAAACCTCCGCCACCTCCAACGGGATCCCACCCCCGCACTTAGATCAGATTATGAAGACACGCAGTCCTCTTTTATTGTCATTTAGTAATTCATGCATTAAGAAATGATACAATATCTCCTCCGATATCACAAAACACAGGACAGACCAAGACTGAAAAAACTAACAAAACCACATAATTATAACATATAGTTACAACAGTGCAACAACACCATAACTTGGTGAAGAACAGTCCATGAGCACAGTAAAAAAGTTTGAAGTTTCTCGAAAGTCCCACATCTCACGCAGACGGGAGAAGGAAGAAAAACTCTCCCTGCCATGCCCGACCACAGTCCGACTCTGAGTCGTCCGAAAACTTCGAGCCTCCGATCAGCCCTCCGACACCGAGTACTGTGCGCCATCTCTGTCCGAACGATTCGACCTCCATCTCAGCCGTCAGCAGCAGGCAAGGCCGGGGATTTTGGGGTCTTCCCTCCGGAAGATTCCCGACTGCGCACAGTAACGACAGCAGCGAACGGGCATTCAGAAATTTCTCCAAGATGTCCTCTGTGCTTTCACGTCCAGTCTCCATCAAATCAGAATTGTCCACGGCCGCTGTTTAACGGATACAATGTCATTTTCACTGGAGGGCTGCGCACTTCCTGCTTTCCTCAGGGATCGCTCCCTCCCTCCCTCCCTCCCGGCACTTATCGTTGCGAGCGGAACAATTGGTACACCTGCCCCCACCTCCCCCGCCCAACGCCTCCTCCCTCACCGCCGTTCAGGGCCCCGAACGGTCCTTCTGGGCGAGGTGACACTTCACCCGCGAGCCTGTTGTGGCGGTGGGGGGGGTGGGTGGCAGTCGTCGAACTGCGTCCGGCCTCCGGTCCCATCGAACGTGGATTGGGAGACCGTGTCGCCGAGCAGCTACGCTCTGTATACCAGAGAAAGCAGGATCTCCCAGTGGCCACACATTTTAATTCCACGTCCCATTCCCATTCTGACATGTCTATCCACGGCCTCCTCTACTGTAAAGATGAAGCCACACTCAGGTAGGAGGAACAACACCTTATATTCCGTCTGGGTAGCCTCCAACCTGATGGCATGAACATCGACTTCTCTAACTTCTATCATTTCGGATCTCCCCCTCTCCCCCCTCCACTTTTAAATCTCTTACTATCTCTTTCTTCAGTTAGTCCTGACGAAGGGTCTCGGCCCGAAACATCAACTGTACCTCTTCCTGGAGATGCTGCCTGGCCTGCTGCGTTCACCAGCAACTTTGATGTGTGTCGCTTGAATTTCCAGCACCTGCAGAATTCCTCGTGTTTGCGTTTCGTTTTTAAGATCATTTTGAAAAACTCGAGGAAAGTCCTCCTTCTGGGACCAAAAAATAATCCACCCAAAAGAGACTTTGCCATTGCTGTTAAGATTGATGGGTCAGCCTTGGTTGTTTCAAAGCCTCAGAGTTGTTATTTTAAGTTTGAGTTAACTCACAAATTCTAAATTAAGATCAGAGAACTAAAGTGACTCATGAAAGTAAATTGCTGGATTGGGACTCCTCTTTTCTTGGCAATACAAATCCGAAATGAATTTTGCAACATCATGGATGAAGTTCATTTTCTTCCAATTGTTAACAGGTACAGAAAAGTTTAGAACGTATTATGGGCCAGCAGGGAGCACTTCCGAATGTCTCACATCGTTTCCACAATTCCTTTTCTGGCCCTTGCAGTTTATCGTCTGCAGTGCCATTAAGAGGCTCCGTGTTTGCATTTTTGAATTAACTCATCTCCATTTTCATTCCGCTCCCCTTTCCCGTACGTCCCGAAGGCGGTGGGTTCGAGTCTCGGCCGTGGGGGGGGGGGGGGACAGCGCGTTGTGCCCTTGAGCAAGGGAATTAATCACACCCTGCTCCTGTTCTGCCGGCTGAAAATGGGGACTGACAAAATGCTGGGGGTTAACCTCGCGACGGACTGGCGTCCTACCCGGGGGAGACTCTTGTGCCCTGAGTCGCTTATAGCACCGGCCTGAAGGGCCACAAAGGTCTCGGGACAGACTTTAACTTTGACCTTTCCTCTCTCACCTCACCTCCTTGACATAGTTGGATGCATCAGCAAGGGAGATGAGGCTGAGTACAGGGCTACGGTGGGAAACTTTGTCACACGGTGTGAGCAGAATTATCTGCAGCTTAATGTGAAAAAGACTAAGGAGCTGGTGGTAGACCTGAGGAGAGCTAAGGTACCGGTGACCCCTGTTTCCATCCAGGGGGCCAGTGTGGACATGGTGGAGGATTACAAATACTTGGGGATACGAATTGACAATAAACTGGACTGGTCAAAGAACGCTGAGGCTGTCTACAAGAAGGGTCAGAGCCGTCTCTATTTCCTGAGGAGACTGAGGTCTTTTAACATCTGCCGGACGATGCTGAGGATGTTCTATGAGTCTGTGGTGGCCAGTGCTATCATGTTTGCTGTTGTGTGCTGGGGCAGCAGGCTGAGGGTAGCAGACACCAACAGAATCAACAAACTCATTCGTAAGGCCAGTGATGTTGTGGGGATGGAACTGGACTCTCTCACAGTGGTGTCTGAAAAGAGGATGCTGTCTAAGTTGCATGCCGTCTTGGACAATGTCTCCCATCCACTACATAATGTACTGGGTGGGCACAGGAGTACATTCAGCCAGAGACTCATTCCACCGAGATGCAGCACAGAGCGTCATAGGAAGTCATTCCTGCCTGTGGCCATCAAACTTTACAACTCCTCCCTTGGAGGGTCAGACACCCTGAGCCGATAGGCTGGTCCTGGACTTATTTCATAATTTACTGGCATAAATTACATATTATTATTTAATTATTTATGGTTCTATTACTATTTATTATTTATGGTGCAACTGTAACGAAAACCAATTTCCCCCCGGGATCAATAAAGTATGACTATGACTATGACTAGAGGGGTGATAACTCTCCCTGAACCTGGTGGTGTGGGTCCTGAGGCTCCTGTACCTCCTTCCTGATGGTTGAGGGGTGATAACTGTCCCTGAACCTGGTGGTGTGGGTCCTGAGGCTCCTGTCCCTCCTTCCCGATGGTTGAGGGGTGATAACTGTCCCTGAACCTGGTGGTGTGGGTCCTGAGGCTCCTGTACCTCCTTCCCGATGGTTGAGGGGTGATAACTGTCCCTGAACCTGGTGGTGTGGGTCCTGAGGCTCCTGTACCTCCTTCCTGATGGTTGAGGGGTGATACCTGTTCCTGAACCTGGTGGTGTGGGTCCTGAGGCTCCTGTACCTCCTTCCTGATGGTTTAGGGGTGATAACTGTTCCTGAACCTGGTGGTGTGGGTCCTGAGGCTCCTGTACCTCCTTCCTGATGGTTGAGGGGTGATAACTGTTCCTGAACCTGGTGGTGTGGCTCCTGAGGCTCTTGTACCTCCTTCCTGATGGTTGAGGGGTGATAACTGCTCCTGAACCTGGTGGTGTGGGTCCTGAGGCTCCTGTACCTCCTTCCTGATGGTTGAGGGGTGATAACTGTTCCTGAACCTGGTGGTGTGGGTCCTGAGGCTCCTGTACCTCCTTCCTGATGGTTGAGGGGTGATAACTGTTCCTGAACCTGGTGGTGTGGCTCCTGAGGCTCTTGTACCTCCTTCCTGATGGTTGAGTGGTGATAACTGTCCCTGAACCTGGTGGTGTGGGTCCTGAGGCTCCTGTCCCTCCTTCCTGATGGTTGAGGGGTGATAACTGTCCCTGAACCTGGTGGTGTGGGTCCTGAGGCTCCTGTCCCTCCTTCCTGATGGTCGAGGGGTGATAACTGTCCCTGAACCTGGTGGTGTGGGTCCTGAGGCTCCTGTCCCTCCTTCCTGATGGTCGAGGGGTGATAACTGTCCCTGAACCTGGTGGTGTGGGTCCTGAGGCTCCTGTACGTTCTTCCTGATGGTTGAGGGGTGATAACTGTTCCTGAACCTGGTGGTGTGGGTACTGAGGCTCCTGTACCTCCTTCCTGATGGTTGAGGGGTGATAACTGTTCCTGAACCTGGTGGTGTGGGTCCTGAGGCTCCTGTCCCTCCTTCCTGATGGTTGAGGGGTGATAACTGTCCCTGAACCTGGTGGTGTGGGTCCTGAGGCTCCTGTACCTCCTTCCTGATGGTTGAGGGGCGATAACTGTTCCTGAACCTGAGACTATGACTAATCTCATAAGGCACTGGGGAGACCTCACCTTGAGTATTGTAAACAATTTTGGGCTCCTCATCTTAGAAAAGACGTGCTGACGTTGGAGAGGGTCCAGAGGAGGTTCACGAGGATGATTCCGGGAATGAAAGGATGATTCCGGGAATGAAAGGGTTATCATAGCAGGAACGTTGATGACTGGCCGGAATTCAGAAGGATGAGGGACGGAGGGATCTCATTGAAGCCTTTTGAATGTTGAAAGGCCGAGACAGGGTGGATGTGGCAAGGATGTTTCCCGGTGGTGGGGGAGTCTAGGACAAGAGGGCACAGCCTCAGGATAGAGGGTCGCCCTTTCAAAACAGAGGTGTGGAGAGTGGTGAATTTGTGGGATTCATTGCCACGTGCAGCTGTGGAGGCAAAAGGCTGGAACCTGGAATTGAGGAGGAGATAGGGGGGAAAGAAAGGTCACCCGTGATGGGCCAGACGGCCGAATTCTGCTCCCATGTCCAGTGGTCGCAGCAGATGCCTCCGCCGCCCACTTCCCAGACCCACGGACTAGCGTTTCCGCCAGCCCCCGGGAGCAGGTTGACAACGACATCCTCATCCCTCCGTGCCCCCCTCCATACTGTATAAACAGGGTGGGGCGAAAATACAGCCGGAAGGCGGGAAGCAGCCCACATGGATACGGAAAAGAGGAGGCCGCAGACTCGCTCGCTCCGCGTACACCTTGGGACGCGGTCTCCTCCAGCCCGCAGGTTCATTGCTATGACCAAGGTGGCTCCCCGGCAACGAGGAGGAGTGACGTTCCCCCAGCGGGCTGCCGAACGACCCCCCGAATCCCGGGACGCCAGCACACCGATGCACGTCGCCTGGCTTTCACGACGGGTCGATGCCCGGTATTCGAGGGGCTGAGGGAGACGGGGAGCGGGGTGAGGGAGATGGGGAGCAGTGTAGGGGAGGGAGGGGGTGATGGAGACGGGGAGGGGTGTAGGGGAGGGAGGGGGTGACGGAGACGGGGAGGGGTGTAGGGGAGGGACGGAGTGACGGAGACGGGGAGCGGTGTAGGGGAGGGAGGGGGTGACGGAGACGGGGAGGGGTGTAGGGGAGGGACGGAGTGACGGAGACGGGGAGGTGTGTAGGGGAGGGAGGGGTAACGGAGACGGGGAGGGGGTGTAGGAGTGGGAGGCGGTGAGGGAGATGGGGAGGGGTGTAGGGGAGGGAGGGTGTGAGGGAGATGGGGAGGGGTGTAGGGGAGGGAGGGGGTGAGGGAGACGGGGAGGGGTGTGGGGGAGGGAGGGGGTGAGGGAGATGGGGAGGGGTGTAGGGGAGGGAGGGTGAGGGAGACGGGGAGGGGTGTAGGGGAGGGAGGGGGTGAGGGAGATGGGGAGGGGTGTAGGGGAGGGGGTGAGGGAGACGGGGAGGGGTGTAGGGAGGGAGGGGTGATGGAGACGGGGAGGGGTGTAAGGGAGGGAGGGGGTGAGGGAGATGGGGAGGGGTGTAGGGGAGGGAGGGGGTGACGGAGACGGGGAGGGGTGTAGGGGAGGGAGGGGGTGAGGGAGACGGGAGGGGTGTAGGGGTGGGAGGGGGTGAGGGAGACGGGGAGGGGTGTAGGGGAGGGGGTGAGGGAGACGGGGAGGTGTGTAGGAGAGGGAGGGGGTGAGGGAGACGGGGAGGGGTGTAGGGGAGGGAGGGGGTGAGGGAGACGGGGAGGGGTGTAAAGGAGGGAGGGGATGACGGAGACGGGGAGGGGTGTAGGGGTGGGAGGGGGTGAGGGAGATGGGGAGGGGTGTGGGGGAGGGAGGGGGTGACGGAGACGGGGAGGGGTGTAGGGGTGGGAAGGGGTGAAGGAGACGGGGAGGGGTGTAGGGGAGGGAGGGGTGAGGGAGACGGGGAGGGGTGTAGGGGAGGGAGGAGTGAGGGAGACGGGGAGGGGTGTAGGGGAGGGAGGGGGTGACGGAGACGGGGAGGGGTGTAGGGGAGGGAGGGGGTGACGGAGACGGGGAGGTGTGTAGGGGAGGGAGGGGGTGAGGGAGACGGGGAGGGGTGTAGGGGAGGGAGGGGGTGAGGGAGACGGGGAGGGGTGTGGGGGAGGGAGGGGGTGAGGGAGATGGGGAGGGGTGTAGGGGAGGGAGGGGTGAGGGAGACGGGGAGGGGTGTAGGGGAGGGAGGGGGTGAGGGAGATGGGGAGGGGTGTAGGGGAGGGGGTGAGGGAGACGGGGAGGGGTGTAGGGAGGGAGGGGTGATGGAGACGGGGAGGGGTGTAAGGGAGGGAGGGGGTGAGGGAGATGGGGAGGGGTGTAGGGGTGGGAGGGGGTGAGGGAGACGGGGAGGTGTGTAGGAGAGGGAGGGGGTGAGGGAGACGGGGAGGGGTGTAAAGGAGGGAGGAGATGACGGAGACGGGGAGGGGTGTAGGGGTGGGAGGGGGTGAGGGAGATGGGGAGGGGTGTGGGGGAGGGAGGGGGTGACGGAGACGGGGAGGGGTGTAGGGGTGGGAAGGGGTGAAGGAGACGGGGAGGGGTGTAGGGGAGGGAGGGGTGAGGGAGACGGGGAGGGGTGTAGGGGAGGGAGGAGTGAGGGAGACGGGGAGGGGTGTAGGGGAGGGAGGGGGTGACGGAGACGGGGAGGGGTGTAGGGGAGGGAGGGGGTGACGGAGACGGGGAGGGGTGTAGGGGAGGGAGGGGGTGAGGGAGACGGCGAGCGATGTAGGGGAGGGAGGGGGTGAGGGAGACGGGGAGGTGTGTAGGGGAGGGAGGGGGTGAGGGAGACGGGGAGGGGTGGAGGGGAGGGAGGGGGTGACGGAGACGGGGAGGGGTGTAGGGGAGGGACGGAGTGAGGGAGACGGGGAGCGGTGTAGGGGAGGGAGGGGGTGAGGGAGACGGGGAGGGGTGTAGGGGAGGGAGGGGGTGAGGGAGACGGGGAGGGGTGTGGGGGAGGGAGGGGGTGAGGGAGATGGGGAGGGGTGTGGGGGAGGGAGGGGGTGACGGAGACGGGGAGGGGTGTAGGGGTGGGAGGGGGTGAGGGAGACGGGGAGGGGTGGAGGGGAGGGAGGGGGTGACGGAGACGGGGAGGGGTGTAGGGGAGGGACGGAGTGAGGGAGACGGGGAGCGGTGTAGGGGAGGGAGGGGGTGACGGAGACGGGGAGGGGTGTAGGGGAGGGACGGAGTGACAGAGACGGGGAGGTGTGTAGGGGAGGGAGGGGCTGAGGGAGACGGGGAGGTGTGTAGGGGAGGGAGGGGGTGAGGGAGATGGGGAGGGGTGTAGGGGTGGGAGGGGGTGAGGGAGATGGGGAGGGGTGTGGGGGAGGGAGGGGGTGACGGAGACGGGGAGGGGTGTAGGGGAGGGAGGAGGTGACGGAGACGGGGAGTGGTGTAGGGGAGGGAGGGGGTGACGGAGACGAGGAGGGGTGTAGGGGAGGGAGGGGGTGACGGAGACGGGGAGGGGTGTGGGGAGGGAGGGGGTGAGGGAGATGGGGAGGGGTGTGGGGGAGGGAGGGGGTGAGGGAGATGGGGAGGGGTGTGGGGAGGGAGGGGGTGACGGAGACGGGGAAGGGCGTAGGGGAGGTAGGGGGCGAATGACGGGGAGGGAGTGACTGAGACAAGAAGGAGGGGGTGACGAAGATAGGAAGGAGAGAGTGATGGACACGGGGAGGGGTATAGGGGAGGGAGAGTGTGATGGAGACAGGAAGGCATGAAGAGATGGAGAAGGGGGGAGATGGAGAAGGGGGGGATGGAGAAGGGGGGAGATAGAGAAGGGGGAGATAGAGAAGGGGGGGATGGAGAAGGGGAGGATGGAGAAGGGGGGATGGGGAAGGGGGATGGGGAAGGGGGGGATGGGGAAGGGGGGGATGGGGAAGAGGGGAATGGGGAAGGGGGGGGATGGGGAAGGGGGGATGGGGAAGGGTGTGGATGGAGAGGGGGGACGGAGAAGGGGGGGACGGAGAAGGGGGGGACGGAGAAGGGGGGGACGGAGAAGGGGGGGACGGAGAAGGGGGTGACGGAGAAGGAAGGAGGTAGAGAAGGAGAGAGATGGTGAGGGGAGAGATGGAGAAGGGGGAGATGGAGAAGGGGGAGGGAGAAGAGGGGGGATGGAGAAGGGGGAAGATGGAGAAGGGGAGAGGGAGAAGAGAAGAGGGAGAAGGGGGAGGGAGAAGGGGGGAGGGAGAAGGGGGGAGGGAGAAGGGGGGAGGGAGAAGGGGGAGGGAGAAGGGGGAGGGAGAAGGGGGAGGAGAAGGGGGAGGGAGAAGGGGGAGGGAGAAGGGGGAAGGAGAAGGGGGAAGGAGAAGGGGGAAGGAAAAGGGGGAGATGGAGAAGAGCAGAGATAGAGAAGGGGGGATGGAGAAGGGGGGGATGGGGAAGGGGGGGATGGGGAAGGGGGGGATGGAGAAGGGGGGAGATGGAGAAGGGGGGATGGAGAAGGGAGGATGGAGAAGGGGAGAGGGAGAAGGGGAGAGGGAGAAGGGGAGAGGGAGAAGGGGGAGGGAGAAGGGGGGAGAAGGGGGGAGAAGGGGGAGAAGGGGGGAGAAGGGGGGAGAAGGGGGAGAAGGGGGGAGAAGGGGGGAGAAGGGGGGAGAAGGGGGGAGGGAGAAGGGGGAGGGAGAAGGGGGAGGGAGAAGGGGGAAGGAGAGGGGGAAGGAGAAGGGGAAAGGAAAAGGGGGAGATGGAGAAGAGGAGAGATAGAGAAGGGGGGATGGAGAAGGCGGGGATGGGGAAGGGGGGATGGGGAAGGGGGGGATGGGGAAGGGGGGGATGGAGAAGGGGGGGATGGAGAAGGGGGGGATGGAGAAGGGGGGGATGGAGAAGGGGGGAGATGGAGAAGGGGGAGATGGAGAAGGGGGAGATGGAGAAGGGGGAGTTGGAGAAGGGTGAGATGGAGAAGGGTGAGATGGAGAAGGGTGAGATGGAGAGGGGGGTGATGGAGAAGGGGGAGATGGAGAAGGGGGAGATGGAGAAGGGGGAGATGGAGAAGGGGGATGGAGAAGGGGGATGGAGAAGGGGGATGGAGAAGGGGGATGGAGAAGGGGGATGGAGAAGGGAGATGGAGAAAGGGGATGGAGAAGGGAGATGGAGAAGGGAGATGGAGAAGGGGGATGGAGAAGGGGGATGGAGAGGGGGATGGAGAAGGGGGATGGAGATGGGGGATGGAGAAGGGGGATGGAGAAGGGGGGAATGGAGAAGGGGGAATGGAGAAGGGGGGAATGGAGAAGGGGGATGGAGAAGGGGGATGGAGGAAGGGGGATGGCGAAGGGGGGAATGGAGAAGGGGAGATGGAGAAGGGGGAGATGGAGAAGGGGGAGATGGAGAAGGGGAGATGGAGAAGGGGGAGATGGAGAAGAGGGAAATGGAGAAGGGGGGATGGAGAAGAGGGAATGGAGAAGAGGGAGATGGAGAAGAGGGGGATGGAGAAGGGGGGGATGGTGATGGGGGGGATGGAGAAGGGGGGGATGGAGAAGGGGGGATGGAGAAGGGGAGATGGAGAAGGGGAGATGGCGAAAGGGGAGATGGTGAAGAGGGAGATGGAGAAGGGGGAGATGGAGAAGGGGGAGATGGAGAAGGGGGAGATGGAGAGGGGGGTGATGGAGAAGGGGGAGGGTGAGGGGAGGGAGAAGGGGGAGAGAGAAGGGGGAGAGAGAAGGGGAGAGAGAAGGGGGAGAGAGAGGGGGGGAGGGAGAAGGGGGGAGGGAGAAGAGGGAATGGAGAAGGGAGGAGATGGAGAAGGGAGGAGATGGAAAAGGGGAAAGGGAGAAGAGGGAAATGGAGAAGAGGGGGATGAAGAAGAGGGGGATGGAGAGAGGGGGATGGAGAAGAGGGGGGATGGAGAAGGGGGGATGGAGAAGGGGGATGGTGAAGGGGGGAGATGGAGAAGGGGGGGATGGAGAAAGGGGGAGATAGAGAAAGGGGGAGATAGAGAAGGGGGGGATGGAGAAGGGGAGGATGGAGAAGGGGGGATGGGGAAAGGGGGATGGGGAGGGGGGGATGGGGAAGGGGGGGATGGGGAAGAGGGGAATGGGGAAGGGGGGGGATGGGGAAGGGGGGATGGGGATGGGTGTGGATGGAGAGGGGGGAAGGAGAAGGGGGGGACGGAGAAGGGGGGGACGGAGAAGGGGGGGACGGAGAAGGGGGTGACGGAGAAGGAAGGAGGTAGAGAAGGAGAGAGATGGTGAGGGGAGAGATGGAGAAGGGGGGAGATGGAGAAGGGGGGAGGGAGAAGAGGGGGATGGAGAAGGGGGAAGATGGAGAAGGGGAGAGGGAGAAGAGAAGAGGGAGAAGGGGGAGGGAGAAGGGGGGAGGGAGAAGGGGGGAGGGAGAAGGGGGGAGGGAGAAGGGGGGAGGGAGAAGGGGGGTGGGAGAAGGGGGAGGGAGAAGGGGGAGGGAGAAGGGGGAGGGAGAAGGGGGAGGGAGAAGGGGGAAGGAGAAGGGGGATGGAGAAGGGGGAAGGAGAAGGGGGAAGGAGAAGGGGGAAGGAAAAGGGGGAGATGGAGAAGAGCAGAGATAGAGAAGGGGGGATGGAGAAGGGGGGGATGGGGAAGGGGGGGATGGAGAAGGAGGAGATGGAGAAGGGGGGATGGAGATGGGTGGATGGAGAAGGGGAGAGGGAGAAGGGGTGAGGAGAAGGGGAGAGGGAGAAGGGGGAGGGAGAAGGGGGGAGAAGGGGGGAGAAGGGGGGAGAAGGGGGGAGAAGGGGGGAGAAGGGGGGTGAAGGGGGGAGAAGGGGGGAGAAGGGGGGAGAAGGGGGGAGGAGAAGGGGGAGGGAGAAGGGGGAGGGAGAAGGGGGAGGGAGAAGGGGGAAGGAGAAGGGGGAAGGAGAAGGGGGAAGGAAAAGGGGGAGATGGAGAAGAGGAGAGATAGAGAAGGGGGGATGGAGAAGGGGGGGGTGGGGAAGGGGGGATGGGGATGGGGGGGATGGGGAAGGGGGGATGGAGAAGGGGGGGATGGAGAAGGGGGGGATGGAGAAGGGGGGAGATGGAGAAGGGGGAGATGGAGAAGGGGGAGTTGGAGAAGGGTGAGATGGAGAAGGGTGAGATGGAGAAGGGTGAGATGGAGAAGGGGGAGATGGAGAAGGGGGAGATGGAGAAGGGGGAGATGGAGAAGGGGGATGGAGAAGGGGGATGGAGAAGGGGGATGGAGAAGGGAGATGGAGAAGGGGGATGGAGAAGGGAGATGGAGAAAGGGGATGGAGAAGGGAGATGGAGAAGGGAGATGGAGAAGGGGGATGGAGAAGGGGGATGGAGAAGGGGGATGGAGAAGGGGGGATGGAGAAGGGGGATGGAGAAGGGGGATGGAGAAGGGGGGAATGGGTGAAGGGGGGGATGGGAGAAGGGGGGAATGGAGAAGGGGGATGGAGAAGGGGGATGGAGAAGGGGGATGGAGAAGGGGGATGGAGAAGGGGGTTGGAGAAGGGGGATGGCAAAGGGGGGAATGGAGAAGGGGGGATGGAGAAGGGGGAGATGGAGAAGGGGGAGATGGAGAAGGGGGAGATGGAGATGGGGGAGATGGAGAGGGGGGTGATGGGAGATGGGGGAGATGGAGAAGAGGGAAATGGAGAAGGGGGGTTGGAGAAGAGGGATGGCGAAGAGGGAGATGGAGAAGGGGGGATGGAGAAGTGGGGGGTGGGTGTTGGGGGGGATGGTGAAGGGGGGTTGGAGATGGGGGTGATGGAGATGGGGAGATGGCGATTGGGGAGATGGAGAAGTGGGTGATGGAGAAGGGGGAGATGGAGAAGGGGGTGATGGAGGGGGGGGTGATGGAGGGGGGAGGGTGAAGGGGGGGAGTTGGGGGAGAGAGAAGGGGGTGAGAGAAGGGGGAGAGAGAAGGGGGAGAGAGAAGGGGGTGAGAGAAGGGGGAGAGAGAGGGGGGAGGGAGAAGGGGGGAGGAGAAGAGGGAATGGAGAAGGGAGGAGATGGAGAAGGGAGGAGATGGAAAGGGGAAAGGGAGAAGAGGGAAATGGAGAAGAGGGGGATGCAGAAGAGGGGGATGGAGAAGAGGGGGATGGAGAAGGGGGGATGGAGAAGGGGGGATGGAGAAGGGGGGATGGTGAAGGGGGGATGGAGAAGGGGTGATGGAGAAAGGGGTGATGGAGAAGGGGTGATGGAGAAGGGGTGATGGAGAAGGGGGGATGGAGAAGGGGGATGGAGAAGGAGGAGATGGAGAAGGGTGAGATGGAGAGGAGGGTGATGGAGAAGGGGTGATGGAGAAGGGGGGATGGAGATGGGGGATGGAGAAGGGGGGATGGAGAAGGGGGATGGAGAAGGGGGTATTGGAGAAGGGAGGAGATGGAGAAGGGAGGAGATGGAGAAGGAGGAGATAGAGAAGGGGGATATGGAGAAGGGAGATATGGAGAAGGGGGGATATGGAGAAGGGGGGATATGGAGAAGGGGGGAGATGGAGGAAAGTGGGGAGATGGAGAAGAGGGGGATGGTGAAGGAAATGATGGAGAAGGGGGAGATGGAGAAGGGGGGAGATGGAGAAGGGGAGATGGAGAAGGGGGAGATGGAGTAGGGGGGAGATGGAGTAGGGGGAGATGGAGTAGGGGGAGATGGAGTAGGGGGAGATGGAGAAGAAGGAGATGGAGAAGGGGGAGATGGAGAAGGGGAAGATGGAGAAGGGGGGAGATGGAGAAGGGGGGAGTGGAGGGGGGGTGATGGAGAGGGGGTGATGGCGAAGGGGGAGGGAGAAAGGGGGAGGGAGAAGGGGGATGGAGAAGAGGGATGGAGAAGGGGGGTGATGGAGATCGGGGGAGCTGGAGAAGGGAGGATAGAGAAGGGGAGATGCAGAAGGGGGATGGAGAAGGGGGGATGGAGAAGAGGGATGGAGAAGGGAGTGTGGAGAAGCGGGTGTGGAGAAGGGGGGAGATGAAGAAGGGGAGGTTGAGAATGGGTGAGATGGAGAAGGGGAGAGATGGAGAAGGGGAGAATGGAGAAGGGGAGAATGGAGAAGGGGAGAATGGAGAAGAGGTGGATGGAGAAGAGGTGGATGGAGAAGAGGTGGATGGAGAAGAGGTGGATGGAGAAGAGGGGATGGAGAAGAGGGGGATGGAGAAGAGGGGGATGGAGAAGAGGGGGATGGAGAAGAGGGGGAAGGAGAAGAGGGGGATGGAGAAGGGGGGGATGGAGATGAGGGGGATGGAGAAGAGGGGGATGGAGAAGAGGGGGATGGGAAGGGGGGAGATGGAGAAGGGGGAGATGGAGATGGGGGGAGATGGAGAAGGGGGGAGATGGAGAAGGGGAGAGATGGAGAGGGGAGATGGAGAAGGGGAGATGGAGAAGGGGAGATGGAGAAGGGAGATGGAGAAGGGAGATGGAGAAGGGAGATGGAGAAGGGAGATGGAGAAGGGAGATGGAGAAGGAAGATGGAGAAGGAAGATGGAGAAGGGAGATGGAGAAGGGAGATGGGGAAGGAGATGGAGAAGGGAGATGGAGAAGGGGGGATGGAGAAGGGGGGATGGAGAAGGGGGATGGAGAAGGGGGGATGGGAGAAGGGGGGGTTGGAGAAGGGGGGTTGGAGAAGGGGGTTGGAGAAGGGGGGATGGAGAAGGGGGGATGGAGAAGGGGGGTTGGAGAAGGGGGGTTGGAGAAGGGGGGATGGAGAAGGGGGGATGGAGAAGGCGGGATGGAGATGGGGGGATGGAGACGGGGGGGTGACGGAGAAGGGGAGATGGAGAAGGGGGAGATGGAGAAGAGGGGAGGGAGAAGGGGGAGGTAGAAGGGGAGGGAGAAGGGGGTGATGGAGATCGGGGGAGCTGGAGAAGGGGGGATGGAGATCGGGGGAGCTGGAGAAGGGAGTATAGAGAAGGGCGGATGGAGAAGGGGGGATGGAGAAGAGGGTGTGGAGAAGGGGGTGTGGAGAAGCGGGTATGGAGAAGGGGGGAGATGAAGAAGGGGAGAGATAGAGAATGGGAGAGATGGAGAAGGGGAGAGATGGAGAAGAGGTGGATGGAGAAGAGGGGGATGGAGAAGAGGGGGATGGGGAAGAGGGGGATGGGGAAGAGGGGGATGGGGAAGAGGGGGATGGAGAAGAGGGGGATGGAGAAGGGGAGATGGAGAAGGGGGGGATGGAGAAGAGGGGGATGGAGAAGAGGGGGATGGAGAAGGGGGGATGGAGAAGGGGGGATGGAGAAGGGGGGAGATGGAGAAGGGGGGAGATGGAGGAGGGGGGAGATGGAGAAGGGGGAGATGGAGAAGGGGGAGATGGAGAAGGGGGAGATGGAGAAGGGGGGAGATGGAGAAGGGGGGAGATGGAGAAGGGGGAGATGGAGAAGGGGGGAGATGGAGAAGGGGAGAGATGGAGAAGGGGAGAGATGGAGAAGGGGAGAGATGGAGAAGGGGAGAGATGGAGAAGAGGAGATGGAGAAGGGGAAGGGAGAAGGGGGAGGGAGAAGGGGGAGGGAGAAGGGGGAGGGAGAAGGGGGGAGGGAGAAGGGAGGAGGGAGAAGGGGGGAGGGAGAAGGGGGGTGGGAGAAGGGGGGAGATGGAGAAGGGGGTGATGGAGAAGGGGGGAGATGGAGAAGGGGGGAGATGGAGAAGGGGGGTGATGGAGAGGGGGGTGATGGAGAGGGGGGTGATGGCGAAGGGGGAGAGAGAAAGGGGGAGGGAGAAGGGGGAGGGAGAAGGGGGAGGGAGATGGGGGAGGAGAAGGGGGTGGGAGAAGGGGGTGGGAGAAGGTGGGATGGAGAAGGGGGGATGGAGAAGGGGGGATGGAGAAGGGGGATGGAGAAGGGGGGATGGAGAAGGGGGGATGGAGATGGGGTTGACGGAGAACGGGAGATGGAGAAGGGGGGAGATGAAGAATGTGGGAAGGAGAAGGGGAAATGGAGAAGGAGGGTGATGGAGAAGGGCGGATGGAGAAGGGCGGAGATGGAGAAGGGAGAAGGAAGAAGGGGAAGATGGAGCGGGGGTGATGGAGAGGGGGGTTGATGGAGAGGGGGGTGATGGAGAGGGGGGTGATGGAGAGGGGGGTGATGGAGAAAGTGGGAGGGAGAAGGACGAGGGAGAAGGACGAGGGAGAAGGACGAGGGAGAAGGACGAGGGAGAAGGGGGAGGGAGAAGGGGGAGGGAGAAGGGGGGGAGAAGGGGGAGGGAGATCGGGGGAGCTGGAGAAGGGGGGATGGAGAAGGGGGGAGATGGAGAAGGGGGGAGATGGAGAAGGCGGGGAGATGGAGAAGGGGGAGATGGAGAAGGGGGGATGGAGAAGGGGGGATGGAGAAGGGGGGATGGAGAAGGGGGGATGGAGAAGGGGGGATGGAGAAGAGGGGATGGAGAAGAGGGGATGGAGAAGGGGGGGAGATGGAGAAGGGGGGGAGATGGAGAAGGGGGGGAGATGGAGAAGGGGGAAGATTGAGAAGGGGGCAGATGGAGAAGGGGGCAGATGGAGAAGTTGGGGAGATGGAGAAGGGGGAGATGGAGAAGTGGGAGATGGAGAAGGGGGAGATGGAGAAGGGGGAGATGGAGAAGGGGGAGATGGAGAAGGGGGAGATGGAGAAGGGGGAGATGGAGAAGGGGGAGATGGAGAAGGGGGAGATGGAGAAGAGAGAGATGGAGAAGGGGGAGATGGAGAAGGGGAATGGAGAAGGAGGGGATGGAGAAGGGGGGATGGAGAAGGGGGGGATGGCGAAGGGGGGGATGGAGAAGGGGGGGATGGAGAAGGGGGGATGGAGAAGGGGGGATGGAGAAGGCGGGGATGGAGAAGGCGGGGATGGAGAAGGCGGGGATGGAGAAGGTGGGAGATGGAGAAGGGGGGATGGAGAAGGGGGGATGGAGAAGGGGGGATGGAGAAGGGGGGATGGAGAAGGGGGGATGGAGAAGGGGGGATGGAGAAGGGGGATGGAGAAGGGGGGATGGAGAAGGGGGATGGAGAAGGGGGATGGAGAAGGGGGATGGAGAAGGGGGATGGAGAAGGGGGATGGAGAAGAGGGTGAAGGAGAAGGGGAAGATGGAGAGGGGGGTGACGGAGAGGAGGGTGACGGAGAGGGGGTGATGGCGAAAGGGGGAGGGAGAAGAACGAGGGAGAAGGACGAGGGAGAAGACGAGGGAGAAGGACGAGGGAGAAGGACGAGGAGAAGACGAGGGAGAAGGACGAGGGAGAAGGGGGAGGGAGAAGGGGAGGGAGAAGGGGGAGGGAGAAGGGGGAGGGAGAAGGGGGAGGGAGAAGGGGGAGGGAGAAGGGGGAGGGAGAAGAGGGAGGGGGAAGAGGGAGGGAGAAGGGGGGGTGATGGAGATCGGGGGAGCTGGAGAAGGGGGGATGGAGAAGGTGGGATGGAGAAGGTGGGA
>NW_027274606.1:0-91450 GCF_030028105.1 Mobula birostris
TAAACCCACAATGACCCCGTTCCCCATACTAAGCCCACTGGGACCCCGTTCCCCACACTGAACCCACTGGGACCCCGTTCCACACACACTCCTTTTAAACCCACCGGGATTCCGTTCCCCACACTGAACCCACCGGGACCCCATCACCCGCACTGAACCCACCGGGACTCCGTACCCCACACTGAACCCACCGGGACAACGTTCCCCACAGTAAACGCACCGGGACCCCGTTCCCCACACTGAACCCACCGGGACCCCGTTCCCCACACTGATCCCACCGGGACCCCGTCACCCACACTGAACCCACCGGGACCCCGTTCCCAACATTGAACCCACTGGACCCCCGTTCCCCACACTGAGCCCAACGGAGACCCGTTCCACACACTGAACACACTGGGACCCCGTTCCCCACACTGAACACACTGGGACCCCATTCGCCACACTGAACCCACCGGGACCCCGTACCCTACACTGAACCCAAGGAGATCCCGTTCCCCACACTGAACCCACCGGGATCCTGTTCCCCACACTGAACCCACCGGGACCTCGTTCCCCAGACTGAACCCAACAGGACCCCGTTTCCCATTGAACCCCCCGGGACCCCGTACACCACACTGAACCCACCGGGACCCCGTTCCCCACACTGAAACCACCGGAACCCCGTTCCGCACACTGATCCCACCGGGACCCCCTTGCCCACACTAAACCCACCGGGACACCGTCACTCACACTGAACCCACCGGGACCCCTTTCCCCACACTGAACCCACCGAGACCCCATTCCCCACCTTGAACCCACTGGGACCCCATTCCCCCACACTAAACCCAGCGGGACACCGTTCCCCAACACTGATCCGACCGGGACCGCCTCACCACACTGAACCCACCAGGACCCCGTTCCACAAACTCCTTTTCAACCCACCGGGATTCCGTTCCCCACATTGAACCCACCGGGACCCCATCACCCACACTAAACCCACCGGGACTCCGTACCCCACACTGAACCCACTGGGACCAGTTCCCCACACTGAACCCACCGGGACCCCCGTTCCCCACAATGAACACACCGGGACCCCGTTCCCCATACTAAACGCACCGGGACACCGTTCCCCACACTGAACCCACCGGGACCCCGTTCCCCACACTGAACCCACCGGGACCCCGTTCCCCAGACTGAATACACCGGTACCCTGTCACCCAGGCTAAACCCACCGGGACCCCGTTCCCCCACACTGAACCCACCGCGAACCCGTTCCCCACACTGAACCCACCGTGACCCCGTTCCACACACTGAACCCACCAGGAACCCGTTCCCCACAATGAACCCACCGGGATCCCGTTCCCAACACTGAACCCACCAGGACCCCGTTCCCCACACTGAACCCACCGGGATCCCGTTCCCCACCCTAACCCAGCATGTCCCCGTTCCCCATACTAAGCCCACTGGGTCCCTGTTCCCGCACTAAACGCACTGGGACTGCGTTCCCCACACTGAACCCACCGGATCCCGTTCCTCACAATGAACCCATCGGGACCTCGTTCCCCACACTGAATCCACCGGGACCGTGTCACACAGGCTAAACCCACCGGGACCCGGTCCCCACCCTAACCCAGCATGTCCCCGTTCCCCATACTAAGCCCACTGGGTCCCTGTTCCCCGCACTAAACGCACTGGGACCACGTTCCCCACACTGAACCACCGGGATCCCGTTCCCCACAATGAACCCATCGGGACCTCGTTCCCCACACTGAATCCACCGGGACCGTGTCACACAGGCTAAACCCACCGGGACCCGGTCCCCACTCTGAACCCACCATGACCCCGATTCCCCACACTGAACCCACCGGCACCCCGTTCCCCACATTGAACCCACCGGGACCCCGTTCCCCACACTGAACCCTCCGGGACCCCGTTCCCCAGACTGAATACACCGGTACCCTGTCACCCAGGCTAAACCCACCGGGACCCCCGTTTCCCCACACTGAACCCACCGCGACCCCGTTCCCCACACTGAACCCACCAGGACCTTGTTCCCCAGACTGAATCCAACAGGACCCTGTTTCCCACTGAAACCCATCGGGACCCCATACACCACACTGATCCCACCGGGACCCCGTCACCCACACTGAACCCACCGGGACCCCGTTCCCCATACTAAACCCACTGGGACCCTATCACCCACACTGAACCCACCGGGACCCCGCTCTCAACATTAAACCCACCGGGACCCCGTTCCCCACACTGAACCCACCGGGACCCCCGTTCCCCACATTAAACCCACCAGTCCCATTTCCCCACACTGAACCCACCAGGACCCGTTCCCAAACTGAAACCACCGGGACCCTGTTCCCCACAGTGAACCTACTGGGACCCCATTCCCCATACTGAACCCACCGGGACCCTGTTCCCTACAATGAACCCACTGGGACCCCGTTCCCCACACTGAACCCACCGGGACTCCATCCCCCACACTGAACCCACCGGGACCCCGTTCCACAAACAGAACCCACCGTGACCCCGTTCCCCACATTGAACCCACTGGGACACCGTTCTCCACACTAAAATCACCGGGACCCCCGTTCTCCACACTGAACGCACCGGGACCCCCGTCCGCACACTGAACCCACCGGGACCCCGTTGCCCACACACTGAAACCACTGGGACCCCGTTCCCCACACACTGAACCCACCGGGACTCCGTTCCCCACTCTGAACCCACCGGGATCCCGTTCCCTACACTGAACCCACCGGGACCCCGTTCCCCACACTGAACCCACCGGGACCTCGTTCCCCAGACTGAACCCAACAGGACCCCGTTTCCCATTGAACCCCCCGGGACCCCGGTACACCACACTGAACCCACCGGGACCCCGTTCCCCACACTGAAACCACCGGAACCCCGTTCCGCACACTGATCCCACCGGGACCCCCTTGCCCACACTAAACCCACCGGGACACCGTCACTCACACTGAACCCACCGGGACCCCTTTCCCCACACTGAACCCACCGAGACCCCATTCCCCACCTTGAACCCACCGGGACCCCATTCCCCCACACTAAACCCAGCGGGACACCGTTCCCCAACACTGATCCGACCGGGACCCGCTCACCACACTGAACCCACCAGGACCCCGTTCCACAAACTCCTTTTCAACCCACCGGGATTCCGTTCCCCACATTGAACCCACCGGGACCCCATCACCCACACTAAACCCACCGGGACTCCGTACCCCACACTGAACCCACTGGGACCCAGTTCCCCACACTGAACCCACCGGGACCCCCGTTCCCCACAATGAACACACCGGGACCCCGTTCCCCATACTAAACGCACCGGGACACCGTTCCCCACACTGAACCCACCGGGACCCCGTTCCCCACACTGAACCCACCGGGACCCCGTTCCCCAGACTGAATACACCGGTACCCTGTCACCCAGGCTAAACCCACCGGGACCCCGTTCCCCCACACTGAACCCACCGCGAACCCGTTCCCCACACTGAACCCACCGTGACCCCGTTCCACACACTGAACCCACCAGGAACCCGTTCCCCACAATGAACCCACCGGGATCCCGTTCCCAACACTGAACCCACCAGGACCCCGTTCCCCACACTGAACCCACCGGGATCCCGTTCCCCACCCTAAACCCAGCATGTCCCCGTTCCCCATACTAAGCCCACTGGGTCCCTGTTCCCCGCACTAAACGCACTGGGACTGCGTTCCCCACACTGAACCCACCGGGATCCCGTTCCCCACAATGAACCCATCGGGACCTCGTTCCCCACACTGAATCCACCGGGACCGTGTCACACAGGCTAAACCCACCGGGACCCGGTCCCCACTCTGAACCCACCATGACCCCGATTCCCCACACTGAACCCACCGGCACCCCGTTCCCCACATTGAACCCACCGGGACCTCGTTCCCCACACTGAACCCTCCGGGACCCCGTTCCCCAGACTGAATACACCGGTACCCTGTCACCCAGGCTAAACCCACCGGGACCCCGTTTCCCCACACTGAACCCACCGCGACCCCGTTCCCCACACTGAACCCACCAGGACCTTGTTCCCCAGACTGAATCCAACAGGACCCTGTTTCCCACTGAACCCATCGGGACCCCATACACCACACTGATCCCACCGGGACCCCGTCACCCACACTGAACCCACCGGGACCCCGTTCCCCATACTAAACCCACTGGGACCCTATCACCCACACTGAACCCACCGGGACCCCGCTCTCAACATTAAACCCACCGGGACCCCGTTCCCCACACTGAACCCACCGGGACCCCGCTCTCAACATTAAACCCACCGGGACCCCGTTCCCCACACACTGAACCCACCGGGACTCCGTTCCCCACTCTGAACCCACCGGGATCCCGTTCCCTACACTGAACCCACCGGGACCCCGTTCCCCACACTGAACACACCGGGACCCCGTTCCTCACACTGAACCCACCGGGACCCCGTTCCCCACACACTGAACCCACCGGGACTCCGTTCCCCACACTGAACCCACCGGGACCCCGCTCCCCACACTCAATGCACCGGGACCCTGTCACCCAGAGTAAACCCACCGGGACCCCGTTCCCCACACTGATCCCACCAGGACCCCGTTCCCCACATTGAATCCACCGGGACCCCGTTCCCCACACTAAACGCACCGGGACCCCCTCACCCACACTGAACCCAGCGGGACCCCGTTCCCCACACTGAACCGACCGGGACCCCGTTCTCCACACTGAACCCACCGGGACCCCGTTCCCCACACACTGAACCCACCGGGACCCCGTGCCCCACACTGAATCCACCAGGACCCCGTTCCCCACACTGAACCCACCGGGACACCGTTCCCCACAATGAAACCACCGGGACCCTCTTCCCCACACTAAACCCACCGGGACCCCGTTCCCCATACTAAACCCACCGGTCCCCGTTCCCGACACTGAACCCACCGGGACCTCGTTCCCAAAACTGAAACCACTGGGACCCTGTTCCCCACAATGAACCTACCGGGACCCCATTCCCCATACTGAACCCACCGGGACCCTGTTCCCTACAATGAACCCACTGGGACCCCGTTCCCCACACTGAACCCACCGGGACTCCATCCCCCACACTGAACCCACCGGGACCCCGCTCCCCACACTGAACCCACCGGGACCCCGTTCCACAAACAGAACCCACCGTGACCCCGTTCCCCACATTGAACCCACTGGGACACCGTTCTCCACACTAAAATCACCGGGACCCCGTTCTCCACACTGAACGCACCGGGACCCCGTTCCGCACACTGAACCCACCGGGACCCCGTTGCCCACACACTGAAACCACTGGGACCCCGTTCCCCACACACTGAACCCACCGGGACTCCGTTCCCCACTCTGAACCCACCGGGATCCCGTTCCCTACACTGAACCCACCGGGACCCCGTTCCCCACACTGAACCCACCGGGACCTCGTTCCCCAGACTGAACCCAACAGGACCCCGTTTCCCATTGAACCCCCCGGGACCCCGTACACCACACTGAACCCACCGGGACCCCGTTCCCCACACTGAAACCACCGGAACCCCGTTCCGCACACTGATCCCACCGGGACCCCCTTGCCCACACTAAACCCACCGGGACACCGTCACTCACACTGAACCCACCGGGACCCCTTTCCCCACACTGAACCCACCGAGACCCCATTCCCCACCTTGAACCCACCGGGACCCCATTCCCCCACACTAAACCCAGCGGGACACCGTTCCCCAACACTGATCCGACCGGGACCCGCTCACCACACTGAACCCACCAGGACCCCGTTCCACAAACTCCTTTTCAACCCACCGGGATTCCGTTCCCCACATTGAACCCACCGGGACCCCATCACCCACACTAAACCCACCGGGACTCCGTACCCCACACTGAACCCACTGGGACCCAGTTCCCCACACTGAACCCACCGGGACCCCGTTCCCCACAATGAACACACCGGGACCCCGTTCCCCATACTAAACGCACCGGGACACCGTTCCCCACACTGAACCCACCGGGACCCCGTTCCCCACACTGAACCCACCGGGACCCCGTTCCCCAGACTGAATACACCGGTACCCTGTCACCCAGGCTAAACCCACCGGGACCCCGTTCCCCCACACTGAACCCACCGCGAACCCGTTCCCCACACTGAACCCACCGTGACCCCGTTCCACACACTGAACCCACCAGGAACCCGTTCCCCACAATGAACCCACCGGGATCCCGTTCCCAACACTGAACCCACCAGGACCCCGTTCCCCACACTGAACCCACCGGGATCCCGTTCCCCACCCTAAACCCAGCATGTCCCCGTTCCCCATACTAAGCCCACTGGGTCCCTGTTCCCCGCACTAAACGCACTGGGACTGCGTTCCCCACACTGAACCCACCGGGATCCCGTTCCCCACAATGAACCCATCGGGACCTCGTTCCCCACACTGAATCCACCGGGACCGTGTCACACAGGCTAAACCCACCGGGACCCGGTCCCCACTCTGAACCCACCATGACCCCGATTCCCCACACTGAACCCACCGGCACCCCGTTCCCCACATTGAACCCACCGGGACCCCGTTCCCCACACTGAACCCTCCGGGACCCCCGTTCCCCAGACTGAATACACCGGTACCCTGTCACCCAGGCTAAACCCACCGGGACCCCGTTTCCCCACACTGAACCCACCGCGACCCCGTTCCCCACACTGAACCCACCAGGACCTTGTTCCCCAGACTGAATCCAACAGGACCCTGTTTCCCACTGAACCCATCGGGACCCCATACACCACACTGATCCCACCGGGACCCCGTCACCCACACTGAACCCACCGGGACCCCGTTCCCCATACTAAACCCACTGGGACCCTATCACCCACACTGAACCCACCGGGACCCCGCTCTCAACATTAAACCCACCGGGACCCCGTTCCCCACACTGAACCCACCGGGACCCCGCTCTCAACATTAAACCCACCGGGACCCCGTTCCCCACACACTGAACCCACCGGGACTCCGTTCCCCACTCTGAACCCACCGGGATCCCGTTCCCTACACTGAACCCACCGGGACCCCGTTCCCCACACTGAACACACCGGGACCCCGTTCCTCACACTGAACCCACCGGGACCCCGTTCCCCACACACTGAACCCACCGGGACTCCGTTCCCCACACTGAACCCACCGGGACCCCCGTTCCCCACACTCAATGCACCGGGACCCTGTCACCCAGAGTAAACCCACCGGGACCCCGTTCCCCACACTGATCCCACCAGGACCCCGTTCCCCACATTGAATCCACCGGGACCCCGTTCCCCACACTAAACGCACCGGGACCCCCTCACCCACACTGAACCCAGCGGGACCCCGTTCCCCACACTGAACCGACCGGGACCCCGTTCTCCACACTGAACCCACCGGGACCCCGTTCCCCACACACTGAACCCACCGGGACCCCGTGCCCCACACTGAATCCACCAGGACCCCGTTCCCCACACTGAACCCACCGGGACACCGTTCCCCACAATGAAACCACCGGGACCCTCTTCCCCACACTAAACCCACCGGGACCCCGTTCCCCATACTAAACCCACCGGTCCCCGTTCCCGACACTGAACCCACCGGGACCTCGTTCCCAAAACTGAAACCACTGGGACCCTGTTCCCCACAATGAACCTACCGGGACCCCGTTCCCCACAGTGAACCCACCGGGATCCCGTTCTCCAGTAGTAGACCCACCGGGACTCCGTTCCCCACATTGAACCCACTGGGACCCCGTTCTCCACACTGATCCCACTGGGACCCCGTTCCCCACAGTGAACCCAATGGGACCCCATTCCCCACACTAAACCCACCGGGACCCCGTTCTCCACACTGAACGCACCGGGACCCCGTTCCGCACACTGAACCCACCGGGACCCCGTTGCCCACACACTGAAACCACCGGGACCCCGTTCCCCACACACTGAACCCACCGGGACTCCGTTCCCCACTCTGAACCCACCGGGATCCCGTTCCCTACACTGAACCCACCGGGACCCCGTTCCCCACACTGAACACACCGGTACCCCCGTTCCCAAAACTGAAACCACCGGGACCCTGTTCCCCACAGTGAACCTACTGGGACCCCATTCCCCATACTGAACCCACCGGGACCCTGTTCCCTACAATGAACCCACTGGGACCCCGTTCCCCACACTGAACCCACCAGGACCCCGTTTCCCACACCGATCCCAACGAGACCCATTTCCCCACACTGAGCCCTCCGGGACCCCATCACCCACACTGAACCCACCAGCACCCCATTTCCCACAGTGAACCCACCAGGACCCCGTTTCCCATACTAAACCCGCTGGGACTCGGTTCCCCACACTGAACCCACCTGGACCCTGTTCCCCACACTGATCCCACCGGGACACCGTTCCCCACATTGATCCCACCGGGACCCTGTTCCCCACACACTGAACCCACCAGGACCCCGTTCCCCACAGTAAACACACCCGGACCCCCTCACCCACACTAAACCCACCGGGACCCCCTCACCCACACTGAACCCACTGGGACCCTGTTCCCCACACTTTACCCACCGGTACCCCGGTCCCCACACTGAACCCACCAGGACCCCATTCCCGATACTAAACCCACCAGAACCCTATTCCCCACACTGACCCACCAGGACCCCGTTCCACACACTGAACCCACCAGGACCCCGTTCCCCACAATGAACCCACCGGGACCCCGTTCCCCACACTGAACCCACCGGGACCCCGTTCCCCACATTAAACCCACCGGTCCCCTTTCCCCACACTGAGCCCACCGGGACCCCCGTTCCCAAAACTGAAACCACCGGGACCCTGTTCCCCACAGTGAACCTACTGGGACCCCATTCCCCATACTGAACCCACCGGGACCCTGTTCCCTACAATGAACCCACCGGTACCCCGTTCCCCACACTGAACCCACCGGGACCCCGTTCCCCACATTAAACCCACCAGTCCCCTTTCCCCACACTGAACCCACCAGGACCCCGTTCCCAAAACTGAACCCCCCGGGACCCTGTTCCCTACAATGAACCCACCGGGACCCCCGTTCCCCACACTGAACCCACCGGGACTCCGTCCCCAACACTGAACCCACCGGGACCCCGTTCCACAAACAGAACCTACCGTGACCCCGTTCCCAACATTGAACCCACTGGGACCCCATTCTCCACACTGATCCCACTGGGACCCCGTTCCCCACAGTGAACCCAATGGGACCCCATTCCCCACAATAAACCCACCGGGACCCCGTTCTCCACACTGAAAGCACCGGGACCCCGTTCCGCACACTGAACCCAACGGGACCGCGTTGCCCACACACTGAAACCACCGGGACCCTGTTCCCCACACACTGAACCCACCGGGACTCCGTTTCCCACTCTGAACCCACCGGGATCCCGTTCCCTACACTGAACCCACCGGGACCCCGTTCCCCACACTGAACACACCGGGATCCCGTTCCTCACACTGAACCCACCGGGACCCCGTTCCCCACACACTGAACCCACCGGGACTCCGTTCCCCACACTGAACCCACCGGGACCCCGTTCCCCACACTGAATCCACCGGGACCCCGTTCCCCACACTAAACGCACCGGGACCCCCTCACCCACACTGAACCCAGCGGGACCCCGTTCCCCACACTGAACTGACCAGGACCCTGTTCTCCACACTGAACCCACCGGGACCCCGTTCCCCACACACTGAACCCACCGGGACCCCGTGCCCCACACTGAATCCACCAGGACCCCGTTCCCCACACTGAACCCACCGGGACACCGTTCCCCACACTGAAACCACCGGGACCCTGTTCCCCACACTAAACCCACCGGGACCCCGTTCCCCATACTAAACCCACTGGGACCCCCGTTTCCCCACACTGAACCCACCGGAACCCTGTTCCCCACACTGAACCCAGCAGGACCCAGTTTCCCACACTAAACCAACGGACTTGGTTCACCACACTGAACCCACCGGGACCCTGTTCCCCACACTGAACCCACCGGGCCACCGTTCCCCACATTAAACCCACCGGTCCCCGTTCCCGACACTGAACCCACCGGGACCCCGTTCCCAAAACTGAAACCACTGGGACCCTGTTCCCCACAATGAACCTACCGGGACCCCGTTCCCCACAGTGAACCCACCGGGACCCCGTACTCCAGTAGTAGACACACCGGGACTCCGTTCCCCACACTGAACCCACCGGGACCCCGTTCCCAAAACTGAAACCACTGGGACCCTGTTCCCCACAATGAACCTACCGGGACCCCGTTCCCCACAGTGAACCCACCGGGACCCCGTACTCCAGTAGTAGACACACCGGGACTCCGTTCCCCACACTGAACCCACCGGGACCCCGTTCCCCACACTGAAACCACCAGGACCCTGTTTCCCACACTGAAACCTCAGGGACCTCATCACCCACACTGAAACCACCGGGACCCCGTCACCCACACTGAACCTACCGGGACCCCGTTCCCCACAGTGAACCCACCGGGACCCCCGTTTCCCACACTGAACCCACCAGGACCCTGTTCCCGATACTAAACCCACTGGAACCCCGTTCCCCACAGTGAACCCAATGGGACCCCATTCCCCACACTAAACCCACCGGGACCCCCTTCTCCACAATGAACACACCGGGACCCCGTTCCGCACACTGAACCCACCGGGACCCCCGTTCCCCACACACTAAACCCACCGGGACCCCCTTCTCCACAATGAACACACCGGGACACCGTTCCGCACACTGAACCCACCGGGACCCCGTTCCCCACACACTAAACCCACCGGGACCCCCTTCTCCACAATGAACACACCGGGACGCCGTTCCGCACACTGAACCCACCGGGACCCCGTTCCCCACACACTAAACCCACCTGGACCCCGTTCCCCACACTAAACCTACGGAGATCCCGTCACCCACACTAAACCCACCAGGACCCCGTTTCCCACACCGATCCCACCGAGACCCATTTCCCCACACTGAGCCCTCCGGGACCCCATCACCCACACTGTACCCACCGGGACCCCGTTTCCCACACTGAACCCACTGGGACCCCGTTCCCAACACTGAACCCACCGGGACCCCGTTCCCAACACTGAACCCACGGGGACCCCGTCACCCAGACTGAACCCACCAGGACCCCGTTTCCCACACCAATCCCACCGAGACCCATTTCCCCACATTGAGCCCTGCGGGACCCCATCACCCACACTGAACCCACCAGGACCCCATTTCCCACAGTGAACCCACCAGGACCCCGTTTCCCACACTAAACCCGCTGGGACTCGGTTCCCCACACTGAACCCACCTGGACCCTGTTCCCCACACTGATCCCACCGGGACACCGTTCCCCACACTGATCCCACCGGGACCCTGTTCCCCACACACTGAACCCACCAGGACCCCGTTCCCAACACTAAACCCACCCGGACCCCCTCACCCACACTAAACCCACCGGGACCCCCTCACCCACACTGAACCCACCCAGACACCGTTTCCCACACCGATCCCACCGAGACCCATTTCCCCACACTGAGCCCTCCGGGACCCCATCACCCACACTGAACCCACCCGGACCCCGTTCTCCAGTACTAGACCCACCGGGACTCCGTTCCCCACACTGAACCCACCGGGACCCCGTTCCCCACACTGAAACCACCAGGACCCTGTTTCCCACACTGAAACCACCGGGACCTCGTCACCCACACTGAAACCACCGGGACCCCATCACCCACACTGAACCCACCCGGACCCCGTTCTCCAGTACTAGACCCACCGGGACTCCGTTCCGCACAGTGAACCCACCGGGACCCCGTTGCCCACACACTGAAACCACAGGGACGCCGTTCCCCACACACTGAACCCACCGGGACCTCGTCACCCACACTGAAACCACCGGGACCCCGTCACCCACACTGAACCTACCGGGACCCCGTTCCCCACAGTGAACCCACCGGGACCCCGTTTCCCACACTGAACCCACCAGGACCCCGTTCCACACACTGAACCCACCAGGACACCGTTCCCCACAATGAACCCACCGGGACCCCGTTCCCCACAGTGAACCTACCGGGACCCCGTTCCCCACAGTGAACCCACCGGGACCCCGTTTCCCACACCGAACCCACCAGGACCCCGTTCCCGATACTAAACCCACCAGAACCCTGTTCCCCACACTGAACCCACCGGTACCCCCGTTCCCCACACTGAACCCACCGCGACCCCGTTCCCCACACTAAACCCACTGGGACCCCGTTCCCCACACTGAACCCACCGGGACACCGTTCCCCACATTAAACCCACCGGTCCCCGTTCCCTGCACTGAACCCACCGGGACCCCGTTCACAAAACTGAAACCACTGGGACCCTGTTCCCCACAGTGAACCTACCGGGACCCCGTTCCCCACATTGAACCCACCGGGACCCCGTTTCCAACACCGAACCCACCAGGACCCCGTTCCTGATACTAAACCCACCAGAACCCTGTTCCCCACACTGAACCCACCGGTACCCCCGTTCCACACACTGAACCCACCAGGACCCCGTTCTCCACAGTGAACCCACCGGGACCCCGTTCCCCACACTAAACCCACCGGGACCCCGTTCCCCACACTGAACCCACCGGGACCCCCGTTCCCCATACTAAACCCACCGGGACCCCATCACCCACACTGAACCCACCCGGACCCCGTTCTCCAGTACTAGACCCACCGGGACTCCGTTCCGCACAGTGAACCCACCGGGACCCCGTTGCCCACACACTGAAACCACCGGGACGCCGTTCCCCACACACTGAACCCACCGGGACCTCGTCACCCACACTGAAACCACCGGGACCCCGTCACCCACACTGAAACCTACCGGGACCCCGTTCCCCACAGTGAACCCACCGGGACCCAGTTTCCCACACTGAACCCACCAGGACCCTGTTCCACACACTGAACCCACCAGGACCCCGTTCCCCACAATGAACCCACCGGGACCCCGTTCCCCACACTGAACCCACCGGGACCCCGTTCCCCATACTAAACCCACCGGGACCCCATCACCCACACTGAATCCACTCGGACCCCGTTCTCCAGTACTAGACCCACCGGGACTCCGTTCCGCACACTGAACCCACCGGGACCCTGTTGCCCACACACTGAAACCACCGGGATGCCGTTCCCCAAACACTGAACCCACCGGGACCTCGTCACCCACACTGAAACCACCGGGACCCCGTCACCCACACTGAACCTACCGGGACCCCGTTCCCCACAGTGAACCCACTGGGACCCCGTTTCCCACACTGAACCCACCAGGACTCCGTTCCCGATACTAAACCCACTGGAACCCCGTTCCCCACAGTGAACCCAATGGGACCCCATTCCCCACACTGAACCCACCGAGACCCCGTTCCCCACACTGAATCCACCGGGACCCTGTCACCCAGAGTAAACCCACCGGTCCCCTTTCCCCACACTGAAACCACCGGGACCCCCATTCCCAAAACTGAAACCACCGGGACCCTGTTCCCCACAGTGAACCTACTGGGACCTCATTCCCCATACTGAACCCACCGGGACCCTGTTCCCTACACTGAACCCACCGGTACCCCCGTTCCCCAGACTGAACCCACCGGGTCCCCGTTCACCATACTAAACTCACCGGGACCCCGTTCCCCACACTGATCCCACCAGGACCCCGTTCCCCACACTGAACCGACCGGGACCCCGTTCTCCACACTGAACCCACCGGGACCCCGTTCCCCACACACTGAACCCACCGGGACCCTGTGCCCCACACTGAATCCACCAGGACCCCGTTCCCCACACTGAACCCACCGGGACACCGTTCCCCACACTGTAACCACCGGGACCCTGTTCCCCACACTAAACCCACCGGGACCCCGTTCCCCATACTAAACCCACCGGGACCCCGTTTCCCCACACTGAACCCACCGGAACCCTGTTCCCCACACTGAACCCAGCAGGACCCAGATTCCCACACTAAACCAGCTGGGACTCGGTTCACCACACTGAACCCACCGGGACCCTGTTCCCCACACTGAACCCACCGGGACCCCGTTCCCCACACTGAACCCACCGGGACCCCGTTTCCCACACTGATCCCACCGGGACCCCCGTTCCCAACACTGAACCCACGGGGACCCCGTCACCCACACTGAACCCACCAGGACCCCGTTTCCCACACCGATCCCACCGAGACCCATTTCCCCACACTGAGCCCTCCGGGACCCCATCACCCACACTGAACCCACCAGGACCCCATTTCCCACAGTGAACCCACCAGGACCCCGTTTCCCACACTAAACCCGCTGGGACTCGGTTCCAAATACTGAATCCACCTGGACCCTGTTCCCCACACTGATCCCACCGGGACACCGTTCCCCACACTGATCCCACCGGGACCCTATTCCCCACACACTGAACCCACCAGGACCCCGTTCCCCACACTAAACCCACCCAGACCCCCTCACCCACACTAAACCCACCGGGACCCCCTCACCCACACTGAACCCACTGGGACCCCGTTCCCCACACTTTACCCACCGGTACCCCGTTCCCCACACTGAACCCACCGCGACCCCGTTCCCCACACTAAACCCACCGGGACCCCATTCCCCACACTGAACCCACCGGGACACCGTTCCCCACATTAAACCCACCGGTCCCCGTTCCCTACACTGAACCCACCGGGACCCCGTTCCCAAAACTGAAACCACTGGGACCCTGTTTCCCACAGTGAACCTACCGGGACCCCGTTCCCAAAAGTGAACCCACCAGGACCCCGTTTCCCACACCGAACCCACCAGGACCCCGTTCCCGATACTAAACCCACCAGAACCCTGTTCCCCACACTGAACCCACCGGTACCCCCGTTCCCCACACTGAACCCACCGCGACCCCGTTCCCCACACTAAACCCACCGGGACCCCGTTCCCCACACTGAACCCACCGGGACACCGTTCCCCACATTAAACCCACCGGTCCCCATTCCCTACACTGAACCCACCGGGACCCCATTCACAAAACTGAAACCACTGGGACCCTGTTCCTCACAGTGAACCTACCGGGACCCCGTTCCCCACAGTGAACCCACCGGGACCCCGTTTCCAACACCGAACCCACCAGGACCCCGTTCCCGATACTAAACCCACCAGAACCCTGTTCCCCACACTGAACCCACCAGGACCCCGTTCCACACACCTGAACCCACCAGGACCCCATTCCCCACAATGAACCCACCGGGACCCTGTTCCCCACACTAAACCAACCGGGACCCCGTTCCCCACACTGAACCCACCGGAACCCCGTTCCCCATACTAAACCCACCGGGACCCCATCACCCACACTAAACCCACCCGGACCCCGTTCTCCAGTACTAGACCCACCGGGACTCCGTTCCGCACATTGAACCCACCGGGACCCCGTTGCCCACACACTGAAACCACCGGGACGCCGTTCCCCACACACTGAACCCACCGGGACCCCGTTTCCCACACCGAACCCACCAGGACCCCGTTCCCGATACTAAACCAACCAGAACCCTGTTCCCCACACTGAACCCACCGGTACCCCCGCTCCCCACACTGAACCCACCGCGACCCCGTTCCCCACACTAAACCCACCGGGACCCCGTTCCCCACACTGAACCCACCGGGACACCGTTCCCCACATTAAACCCACCGGTCCCCGTTCCTACACTGAACCCACCGGGACCCCGTTCCCCACACTGAACACACCGGGACCCCGTTCACCACACTGAACCCACCGGGACCCCGTTCCCCACACACTGAACCCACCGGGACCCCGTTCTCCACACTGAACGCACCGGGACCCCGTTCCGCACACTGAACCCACCGGGACCCCGTTGCCCACACACTGAAACCACCGGGACCCCGTTCCCCACACACTGAACCCACCGGGACTCCGTTCCCCACTCTGAACCCACCGGGATCCCGTTCACTACACTGAACCCACCGGGACCCCGTTCCCCACACTGAACACACCGGGACCCCGTTCCCCACACTGAACCCACCGGGACCCCGTTCCCCACACACTGAACCCACCGGGACTCCGTTCCCCACACTGAACCCACCGGGACCCCGTTCCCCACACTGAATCCACCGGGACCCTGTCACCCAGAGTAAACCCACCGGGACACCATTCCCCACACTGACCCCACTGGGACCCCGTCACCCACACTAAACACACTGGGACCCCGTTCCACAGACTAGACCCACCGGGACCCCCGTTCCCCACACTGAACCCACCGGGACCTCATTCCCCACATTAAACCCACCGGTCCCCTTTCCCCACACTGAACCCACCGGGACCCCGTTCCCAAAACTGAAACCACCGGGACCCTGTTCCCCACAGTGAACCTACTGGGACCCCATTCCCCATACTGAACCCACCGGGACCCTGTTCCCTACACTGAACCCACCGGTACCCCCCGTTCCCCAGACTGAACCCACCGGGTCCCCGTTCCCCACACTGAACCCACCAGTACCCCGTTCCCCACACTGAACCCACCACGACCCCGTTCCCCACACTAAACCCACCGGGACCCCCGTTCCCCACACTGAACCCACCGGGACACGGTTCCCCACATTAAACCCACCGGTCCCCGTTCCCTACACTGAACCCACCGGGACCCCGTTCACAAAACTGAAACCACTGGGACCCCATCACCCACACTGAACCCACCTGGACCCCGTTCTCCAGTTCTAGACCCACAGGGACTCCGTTCCGCACACTGAACCCACCGAGACCTCGTTGCCCACACACTGAAACCACCGGGACGCCGTTCCCCACACACTGGACCTACCGGGACCTCGTCACCCACACTGAAACCACCGGGACCCCGTCACCCACACTGAACCTACCGGGACCCCGTTCCCCACAGTGAACCCACCGGGACCCCCGTTTCCCACACTGAACCCACCAGGACCCCGTTCCACACACTGAACCCACCAGGACCCCGTTCCCCACAATGAACCCACCGGGACCCCGTTCCCCACACTGAACCCACCGGGACCCCGTTCCCCATACTAAACCCACCGGGACCCCATCACTCACAGTGAACCCACCCGGACCCCGTTCTCCAGCACTAGACCCACCGGGACTCCGTTCCGCACACTGAACCCACCGGGACCCTGTTGCCCACACACTGAAACCACCGAGACGCCGTTCCCCACACACTGAACCCACCGGGACCTCGTCACCCACACTGAAACCACCGGGACCCCGTCACCCACACTGAACTTACCGGGACCCCGTTCCCCACAGTGAACCCACTGGGACCCCGTTTCCCACACTGAACCCACCAGGACTCCGTTCCCGATACTAAACCCACTGGAACCCCGTTCCCCACAGTGAACCCAATGGGACCCCATTCCCCACACTGAACCCACCGAGACCCCTTTCCCCACACTGAACCCACCGGGACCCCCGTTCCCCACACTGATCCCACCGGGACCCCGTTCCCCACACTGAACCCACCGGGACCCCGCTCCCCACACTGAACCCACCGGGACCCCGTTCCACAAACAGAACCCACCATGACCCCGTTCCCCACATTGAACCCACTGGGACCCCGTTCTCCACACTGATCCCACTGGGACCCCGTTCCACAAACAGAACCCACCATGACCCCGTTCCCCACATTGAACCCACTGGGACCCCGTTCTCCACACTGATCCCACTGGGACCCCGTTCCCCACAGTGAACCCAATGCGACCCCATTCCCCACACTAAACCCACCGGGACCCCGTTCTCCACACTGAACGCACCGGGACCCCGTTCCGCACACTGAACCCACCGGGACCCCGTTGCCCACACACTGAAACCACCGGGACCCCGTTCCCCACACACTGAACCCACCGGGACTCCGTTCCCCACTCTGAACCCACCGAGATCCCGTTCCCAACACTGAACCCACCGGGACCCCGTTCCCCACACTGAACACACCGGGACCCCGTTCCCCACACTGAACCCACCGGGACTCCGTTCCCCACACACTGAACCCACCGGGACTCCGTTCCCCACACTGAACCCACCGGGACCCCGTTCCCCACACTGAATCCACCGGGACCCTGTCACCCAGAGTAAACCCACCGGGACCCCATTCCCCACACTGACCCCACTGGGACCCCGTCACCCACACTAAACACACTGGGACCCCGTTCCCCAGACTAGACCCACCGGGACCCCGTTCCCCACACTGAACCCACCGGGACCCCATTCCCCACATTAAACCCACCGGTCCCCTTTCCCCACACTGAACCCACCGGGACCCCGTTCCCCATACTAAACCCACCGGGACCCCGTTCTCCACACTGATCCCACCAGGACCCCGTTCCCCACACTGAATCCACCGGGACCCCGTTCCCCACACTAAAAGCACCGGGACCCCCTCACCCACACTGAACCCAGCGGGACCCCGTTCCCCACACTGAACCGACCGGGACCCCGTTCTCCACACTGAACCCACCGGGACCCCGTTCCCCACACACTGAACCCACCGGGACCCCGTGCCCCACACTGAATACACCAGGACCCCGTTCCCCACACTGAACCCACCGGGACAACGTTCCCCACACTGAAACCACCGGGACCCTGTTCCCCACATTAAACCCACCGGTCCCCGTTCCCGACACTGAACCCACCGGGACCCCGTTCCCAAAACTGAAACCACTGGGACCCTGTTCCCCACAATGAACCTACCGGGACCCCGTTCCCCACAGTGAACCCACCGGGACCCCGTACTCCAGTAGTAGACACACCGGGACTCCGTTCCCCACACTGAACCCACCGGGACCCCGTTCCCAAAACTGAAACCACTGGGACCCTGTTCCCCACAATGAACCCAATGCGACCCCATTCCCCACACTAAACCCACCGGGACCCCGTTCTCCACACTGAACGCACCGGGACCCCGTTCCGCACACTGAACCCACCGGGACCCCGTTGCCCACACACTGAAACCACCGGGACCCCGTTCCCCACACACTGAACCCACCGGGACTCCGTTCCCCACTCTGAACCCACCGAGATCCCGTTCCCAACACTGAACCCACCGGGACCCCGTTCCCCACACTGAACACACCGGGACCCCGTTCCCCACACTGAACCCACCGGGACTCCGTTCCCCACACACTGAACCCACCGGGACTCCGTTCCCCACACTGAACCCACCGGGACCCCGTTCCCCACACTGAATCCACCGGGACCCTGTCACCCAGAGTAAACCCACCGGGACCCCCATTCCCCACACTGACCCCACTGGGACCCCGTCACCCACACTAAACACACTGGGACCCCCGTTCCCCAGACTAGACCCACCGGGACCCCGTTCCCCACACTGAACCCACCGGGACCCCATTCCCCACATTAAACCCACCGGTCCCCTTTCCCCACACTGAACCCACCGGGACCCCGTTCCCCACACTAAAAGCACCGGGACCCCCTCACCCACACTGAACCCAGCGGGACCCCGTTCCCCACACTGAACCGACCGGGACCCCGTTCTCCACACTGAACCCACCGGGACCCCGTTCCCCACACACTGAACCCACCGGGACCCCGTGCCCCACACTGAATACACCAGGACCCCGTTCCCCACACTGAACCCACCGGGACAACGTTCCCCACACTGAAACCACCGGGACCCTGTTCCCCACACTAAACCCACCGGGACCCCATTCCCCATACTAAACCCACCGGGACCCCGTTTCCCCACACTGAACCCACCGGAACCCTGTTCCCCACACTGAACCCAGCAGGACCCAATTTCCCACACTAAACCAACTGGGACTCAGTTCACCACACTGAACCCACCGGGACCCTGTTCCCCACACTGAACCCACCGGGACCCCGTTCCCCACACTGAACCCACCGGGACCTCGTTTCCCACACTGATCCCACCGGGACCCCGTTCCCAACACTGAACCCACGGGGACCCCGTCACCCACACTGAACCCACCAGGACCCCGTTTCCCACACCGATCCCACCGAGACCCATTTCCCCACACTGAGCCCTCCGGGACCCCATCACCCACACTGAACCCACCAGGACCCCATTTCCCACAGTGAACCCACCAGGACCCCGTTTCCCATACTAAACCCGCTGGGACGCGGTTCTCCACACTGAACCCACCTGGACCCTGTTCCCCACACTGATCCCACCGGGACACCGTTCCCCACACTGATCCCACCGGGACCCTGTTCCCCACACACTGAACCCACCAGGACCCCGTTCCCCACACTATACCCTCCCGGACACCCTCACCCACACTAAACCCACCGGGACCCCCCTCACCCACACTGATCCCACTGGGACCCCGTTCCCCACACTTTACCCACCGGTACCCCGTTCCCCACACTGAACCCACCGCGACCCCGTTCCCCACACTAAACTCACCGGGACCCCGTTCCCCACACTGAACCCACCGGGACACCGTTCCCCACATTAAGCCCACCGGTCCCCGTTCCCTACACTGAACCCACCGGGACCCCGTTCCCAAAACTGAAACCACTGGGACCCTGTTCCCCACAAAGAACCTACCGGGACCCCGCTCCCCACAGTGAACCCACCGGGACCCCGTTTCCCACACCGAACCCACCAGGACCCCGTTCCCGATACTAAACCCACCAGAACCATGTTCCCCACACTGAACCCACCAGGACCCCGTTCCACACACTGAACCCACCAGGACCCCGTTCCCCACAATGAACCCACCGGGACCCCGTTCCCCACACTGAACCCACCGGGACCCCGTTCCCAAAACTGAAACTACTGGGACCCTGTTCCCCACACTGAACCCACCGGTACCCCGTTCCCCACACTGAACCCACCGGGACCCCCGTTCCCCATACTAAACCCACCGGGACCCCATCACCCACACTGAACCCACCCGGACCCCGTTCTCCAGTACTAGACCCACCGGGACTCCGTTCCCAACACTGAACCCACCGGGACCCCGTTCCCCACACTGAAACCACCAGGACCCTGTTTCCCACACTGAAACCACCGGGACCTCGTCACCCACACTGAAACCACCGGGACCCCCGTCACCCACACTGAACCTACCGGGACCCCGTTCCCCACAGTGAACCCACCGGGACCCCGTTTCCCACACTGAACCCACCAGGACCCCGTTCCACACACTGAACCCACCAGGACCCCGTTCCCCACAATGAACCCACCGGGACCCCCGTTCCCCACACTGAAACCACTGGGACCCCGTTCCCCATACTAAACCCACCGGGACCCCATCACCCACACTGAACCCACCCGGACCCCGTTCTCCAGCACTAGACCCACCGGGACTCCGTTCCGCACACTGAACCCACCGGGACCCTGTTGCCCACACACTGAAACCAGCGGGACGCCATTCCCCACACACTGAACCCACCGGGACCTCGTCACCCACACTGAAACCACCGGGACCCCGTCACCCACACTGAACCTACCGGGACCCCGTTCCCCACAGTGAACCCACTGGAACCCCGTTTCCCACACTGAACCCACCAGGACTCCGTTCCCGATACTAAACCCACTGGAACCCCGTTCCCCACAGTGAACCCAATGGGACCCCATTCCCCACACTGAACCCACCGAGACCCCTTTCCCCACACTGAACCCACCGGGACCCCGTTCCCCACACTAAACCCACCCGAACCCACTCACCCACACTAAACCCACCGGGACACCCTCACCCACACTGAACCCACCAGGACCCCGTTCCCCAGACTAGACCCACCGGGACCCCGTTCCCCACACTGAACCCACCGGGACCCCGTTCCCCACACTGATCCCACCGGGACCCCGTTCCCCACACTGAACCCACCGGGACCCCGCTCCCCACACTGAACCCACCGGGACCCCGTTCCACAAACAGAACCCACCATGACCCCGTTCCCCACATTGAACCCACTGGGACCCCGTTCTCCACACTGATCCAACTGGGACCCCGTTCCACAAACAGAACCCACCATGACCCCGTTCCCCACATTGAACCCACTGGGACCCCGTTTTCCACACTGATCCCACTGGGACCCCGTTCCCCACAGTGAACCCAATGGGACCCCATTCCCCACACTAAACCCACCGGGACACCGTTCTCCACACTGAACGCACCGGGACCCCGTTCCGCACACTGAACCCACCGGGAACCCGTTGCCCACACACTGAAATCACCGGGACCCCGTTCCCCACACACTGAACCCACTGGGACTCCGTTCCCCACTCTGAACCCACCGAGATCCCGTTCCCTACACTGAACCCACCGGGACCCCGTTCCCCACACTGAACACACCGGGACCCCGTTCCCCACACTGAACCCACCGGGACTCCGTTCCCCACACTGAACCCACCGGGACCCCGTTCCCCACACTGAATCCACCGGGACCCTGTCACCCACACTAAACACACTGGGACCCCGTTCCCCAGACTAGACCCACCGGGACCCCGTTCCCCACACTGAACCCACCGGGACCCCATTCCCCACATTAAACCCACCGGTCCCCTTTCCCCACACTGAACCTACCGGGACCCCGTTCCCAAAACTGAAACCACCGGGACCCTGTTCCCCACAGTGAACCTACTGGGACCCCATTCCCCATACTGAACCCACCGGGACCCTGTTCCCTACACTGAACCCACCGGTACCCCCGTTCCCCAGACTGAACCCAACGGGTCCCCATTCCCCATACTAAACTCACCGGGACCCCGTTCCCCACACTGATGCCACCAGGACCCCGTTCCCCACACTGAACCCACCGGGACCCCGTTCCCCATACTAAACCCACCGGGACCCCGTTCTCCACACTGATCCCACCAGGACCCCGTTCCCCACACTGAATCCACCGGGACCCCGTTCCCCACACTAAACGCACCGGGACCCCCTCACCCACACTGAACCCAGCGGGACCCCCGTTCCCCACACTGAACCGACCGGGACCCCGTTCTCCACACTGAACCCACCGGGACCCCGTTTCCCACCCACTGAACCCACCGGGACCCCGTGCCCCACACTGAATCCACCAGGACCCCGTTCCCCACACTGAACCCACCGGGACAACGTTCACCACACTGAAACCACCGGGACCCTGTTCCCCACACTAAACCCACCGGGACCCCGTTCCCCATACTAAACCCACCGGGACCCCGTTTCCCCACACTGAACCCACCGGAACCCTGTTCCCCACACTGAACCCAGCAGGACCCAATTTCCCACACTAAACCAGCTGGGACTCAGTTCACCACACTGAACCCACCGGGACCCTGTTCCCCACACTGAACCCACCGGGACCCCCGTTCCCCACACTGAACCCACCGGGACCTCGTTTCCCACACTGATCCCACCGGGACCCCGTTCCCAACACTGAACCCACGGGGACCCCGTCACCCACACTGAACCCACCAGGACCCCGTTTCCCACACCGATCCCACCGAGACCCATTTCCCCACACTGAGCCCTCCGGGACCCCATCACCCACACTGAACCCACCAGGACCCCATTTCCCACAGTGAACCCACCAGGACCCCGTTTCCCATACTAAACCCGCTGGGACTCGGTTCTCCACACTGAACCCACCTGGACCCTGTTCCCCACACTGATCCCACCGGGACACCGTTCCCCACACTGATCCCACCGGGACCCTGTTCCCCACACTAAACCCACCCGGACCCCCTCACCCACACTAAACCCACCGGGACCCCCTCACCCACACTGATCCCACTGGGACCCCGTTCCCCACACTTTACCCACCGGTACCCCGTTCCCCACACTGAACCCACCGCGACCCCGTTACCCACACTAAACTCACCGGGACCCCATTCCCCACACTGAACCCACCGGGACACCGTTCCCCACATTAAACCCACCGGTCCCCGTTCCCTACACTGAACCCACCGGGACCCCGTTCCCAAAACTGAAACCACTGGGACGCTGTTCCCCACAAAGAACCCACCGGGACCCCGCTCCCCACAGTGAACCCACCGGGACCCCGTTTCCCACACCGAACCCACCAGGACCCCGTACTCCACACTGATCCCACCAGAACCATGTTCTCCACACTGAACCCACCAGGACCCCGTTCCACACACTGAACCCACCAGGACCCCGTTCCCCACAATGAACCCACCGGGACCCCGTTCCCCACACTGAACCCACCGGGACCCCGTTCCCAAAACTGAAACTACTGGGACCCTGTTCCCCACACTGAACCCACCGGTACCCCGTTCCCCACACTGAACCCACCGGGACCCCGTTCCCCACACTGATCCCACCGGGACCCCGTTCCCCACACTGAACCCACCGGGACCCCGCTCCCCACACTGAACCCACCGGGACCCCGTTCCACAAACAGAACCCACCATGACCCCGTTCCCCACATTGAACCCACTGGGACCCCGTTCTCCACACTGATCCCACTGGGACCCCGTTCCACAAACAGAACCCACCATGACCCCGTTCCCCACATTGAACCCAGTGGGACCCCGTTCTCCACACTGATCCCACTGGGACCCCGTTCCCCACAGTGAACCCAATGGGACCCCATTCCCCACACTAAACCCACCGGGACCCCGTTCTCCACACTGAACGCACCGGGACCCCGTTCCGCACACTGAACCCACCGGGACCCCGTTGCCCACACACTGAAACCACCGGGACCCCGTTCCCCACACACTGAACCCACCGGGACTCCGTTCCCCACTCTGAACCCACCGAGATCCCGTTCCCTACACTGAACCCACCGGGACCCCGTTCCCCACACTGAACACACCGGGACCCCGTTCCCCACACTGAACCCACCGGACTCCGTTCCCCACACACTGAACCCACCGGGACTCCGTTCCCCACACTGAACCCACCGGGACCCCGTTCCCCACACTGAATCCACCGGGACCCTGTCACCCAGAGTAAACCCACCGGGACCCCATTCCCCACACTGACCCCACTGGGACCCCGTCACCCACACTAAACACACTGGACCCCGTTCCCCAGACTAGACCCACCGGGACCCCGTTCCCACACTGAACCCACCGGGACCCCATTCCCCACATTAAACCCACCGGTCCCCTTTCCCCACACTGAACCTACCGGGACCCCGTTCCCAAAACTGAAACCACCGGGACCCTGTTCCCCACAGTGAACCTACTGGGACCCCATTCCCCATACTGAACCCACCGGGACCCTGTTCCCTACACTGAACCCACCGGTACCCCGTTCCCCAGACTGAACCCACCGGGTCCCCGTTCCCCATACTAAACTCACCGGGACCCCGTTCCCCACACTGATCCCACCAGGACCCCGTTCCCAACACTGAACCCACCGGGACCCCGTTCCCCATACTAAACCCACCGGGACCCCGTTCTCCACACTGATCCCACCAGGACCCCGTTCCCCACACTGAATCCACCGGGACCCCGTTCCCCACACTAAAAGCACCGGGACCCCCTCACCCACACTGAACCCAGCGGGACCCCGTTCCCCACACTGAACCGACCGGGACCCCGTTCTCCACACTGAACCCACCGGGACCCCGTTCCCCACACACTGAACCCACCGGGACCCCGTGCCCCACACTGAATACACCAGGACCCCGTTCCCCACACTGAACCCACCGGGACAACGTTCCCCACACTGAAACCACCGGGACCCTGTTCCCCACACTAAACCCACCGGGACCCCATTCCCCATACTAAACCCACCGGGACCCCCGTTTCCCCACACTGAACCCACCGGAACCCTGTTCCCCACACTGAACCCAGCAGGACCCAATTTCCCACACTAAACCAACTGGGACTCAGTTCACCACACTGAACCCACCGGGACCCTGTTCCCCACACTGAACCCACCGGGACCCCGTTCCCCACACTGAACCCACCGGGACCTCGTTTCCCACACTGATCCCACCGGGACCCCGTTCCCAACACTGAACCCACGGGGACCCCCGTCACCCACACTGAACCCACCAGGACCCCGTTTCCCACACCGATCCCACCGAGACCCATTTCCCCACACTGAGCCCTCCGGGACCCCATCACCCACACTGAACCCACCAGGACCCCATTTCCCACAGTGAACCCACCAGGACCCCGTTTCCCATACTAAACCCGCTGGGACGCGGTTCTCCACACTGAACCCACCTGGACCCTGTTCCCCACACTGATCCCACCGGGACACCGTTCCCCACACTGATCCCACCGGGACCCTGTTCCCCACACACTGAACCCACCAGGACCCCGTTCCCCACACTATACCCTCCCGGACACCCTCACCCACACTAAACCCACCGGGACCCCCTCACCCACACTGATCCCACTGGGACCCCGTTCCCCACACTTTACCCACCGGTACCCCGTTCCCCACACTGAACCCACCGCGACCCCGTTCCCCACACTAAACTCACCGGGACCCCGTTCCCCACACTGAACCCACCGGGACACCGTTCCCCACATTAAACCCACCGGTCCCCGTTCCCTACACTGAACCCACCGGGACCCCGTTCCCAAAACTGAAACCACTGGGACCCTGTTCCCCACAAAGAACCTACCGGGACCCCGCTCCCCACAGTGAACCCACCGGGACCCCGTTTCCCACACCGAACCCACCAGGACCCCGTTCCCGATACTAAACCCACCAGAACCATGTTCCCCACACTGAACCCACCAGGACCCAACCCACCAGGACCCCGTTCCCCACAATGAACCCACCGGGACCCCGTTCCCCACACTGAACCCACCGGGACCCCGTTCCCAAAACTGAAACTACTGGGACCCTGTTCCCCACACTGAACCCACCGGTACCCCGTTCCCCACACTGAACCCACCGGGACCCCGTTCCCCATACTAAACCCACCGGGACCCCATCACCCACACTGAACCCACCCGGACCCCGTTCTCCAGTACTAGACCCACCGGGACTCCGTTCCCAACACTGAACCCACCGGGACCCCGTTCCCCACACTGAAACCACCAGGACCCTGTTTCCCACACTGAAACCACCGGGACCTCGTCACCCACACTGAAACCACCGGGACCCCGTCACCCACACTGAACCTACCGGGACCCTGTTCCCCACAGTGAACCCACCGGGACCCCGTTTCCCACACTGAACCCACCAGGACCCCGTTCCACACACTGAACCCACCAGGACCCCGTTCCCCACAATGAACCCACCGGGACCCCGTTCCCCACACTGAAACCACTGGGACCCCGTTCCCCATACTAAACCCACCGGGACCCCATCACCCACACTGAACCCACCCGGACCCCGTTCTCCAGCACTAGACCCACCGGGACTCCGTTCCGCACACTGAACCCACCGGGACCCTGTTGCCCACACACTGAAACCAGCGGGACGCCATTCCCCACACACTGAACCCACCGGGACCTCGTCACCCACACTGAAACCACCGGGACCCCGTCACCCACACTGAACCTACCGGGACCCCGTTCCCCACAGTGAACCCACTGGAACCCCGTTTCCCACACTGAACCCACCAGGACTCCGTTCCCGATACTAAACCCACTGGAACCCCGTTCCCCACAGTGAACCCAATGGGACCCCATTCCCCACACTGAACCCACCGAGACCCCTTTCCCCACACTGAACCCACCGGGACCCCGTTCCCCACACTAAACCCACCCGAACCCACTCACCCACACTAAACCCACCGGGACACCCTCACCCACACTGAACCCACCAGGACCCCGTTCCCCAGACTAGACCCACCGGGACCCCGTTCCCCACACTGAACCCACCGGGACCCCGTTCCCCACACTGATCCCACCGGGACCCCGTTCCCCACACTGAACCCACCGGGACCCCGCTCCCCACACTGAACCCACCGGGACCCCGTTCCACAAACAGAACCCACCATGACCCCGTTCCCCACATTGAACCCACTGGGACCCCGTTCTCCACACTGATCCAACTGGGACCCCGTTCCACAAACAGAACCCACCATGACCCCGTTCCCCACATTGAACCCACTGGGACCCCGTTCTCCACACTGATCCCACTGGGACCCCGTTCCCCACAGTGAACCCAATGGGACCCCATTCCCCACACTAAACCCACCGGGACACCGTTCTCCACACTGAACGCACCGGGACCCCGTTCCGCACACTGAACCCACCGGGAACCCGTTGCCCACACACTGAAATCACCGGGACCCCGTTCCCCACACACTGAACCCACTGGGACTCCGTTCCCCACTCTGAACCCACCGAGATCCCGTTCCCTACACTGAACCCACCGGGACCCCGTTCCCCACACTGAACACACCGGGACCCCGTTCCCCACACTGAACCCACCGGGACTCCGTTCCCCACACTGAACCCACCGGGACCCCGTTCCCCACACTGAATCCACCGGGACCCTGTCACCCACACTAAACACACTGGGACCCCGTTCCCCAGACTAGACCCACCGGGACCCCGTTCCCCACACTGAACCCACCGGGACCCCATTCCCCACATTAAACCCACCGGTCCCCTTTCCCCACACTGAACCTACCGGGACCCCGTTCCCAAAACTGAAACCACCGGGACCCTGTTCCCCACAGTGAACCTACTGGGACCCCATTCCCCATACTGAACCCACCGGGACCCTGTTCCCTACACTGAACCCACCGGTACCCCGTTCCCCAGACTGAACCCAACGGGTCCCCATTCCCCATACTAAACTCACCGGGACCCCGTTCCCCACACTGATGCCACCAGGACCCCGTTCCCCACACTGAACCCACCGGGACCCCGTTCCCCATACTAAACCCACCGGGACCCCGTTCTCCACACTGATCCCACCAGGACCCCGTTCCCCACACTGAATCCACCGGGACCCCGTTCCCCACACTAAACGCACCGGGACCCCCTCACCCACACTGAACCCAGCGGGACCCCGTTCCCCACACTGAACCGACCGGGACCCCGTTCTCCACACTGAACCCACCGGGACCCCGTTTCCCACCCACTGAACCCACCGGGACCCCGTGCCCCACACTGAATCCACCAGGACCCCGTTCCCCACACTGAACCCACCGGGACAACGTTCCCCACACTGAAACCACCGGGACCCTGTTCCCCACACTAAACCCACCGGGACCCCGTTCCCCATACTAAACCCACCGGGACCCCGTTTCCCCACACTGAACCCACCGGAACCCTGTTCCCCACACTGAACCCAGCAGGACCCAATTTCCCACACTAAACCAGCTGGGACTCAGTTCACCACACTGAACCCACCGGGACCCTGTTCCCCACACTGAACCCACCGGGACCCCGTTCCCCACACTGAACCCACCGGGACCTCGTTTCCCACACTGATCCCACCGGGACCCCGTTCCCAACACTGAACCCACGGGGACCCCGTCACCCACACTGAACCCACCAGGACCCCGTTTCCCACACCGATCCCACCGAGACCCATTTCCCCACACTGAGCCCTCCGGGACCCCATCACCCACACTGAACCCACCAGGACCCCATTTCCCACAGTGAACCCACCAGGACCCCGTTTCCCATACTAAACCCGCTGGGACTCGGTTCTCCACACTGAACCCACCTGGACCCTGTTCCCCACACTGATCCCACCGGGACACCGTTCCCCACACTGATCCCACCGGGACCCTGTTCCCCACACACTGAAACCACCAGGACCCCGTTCCCCACACTAAACCCACCAGAACCATGTTCTCCACACTGAACCCACCAGGACCCCGTTCCACACACTGAACCCACCAGGACCCCGTTCCCCACAATGAACCCACCGGGACCCCGTTCCCCACACTGAACCCACCGGGACCCCGTTCCCAAAACTGAAACTACTGGGACCCTGTTCCCCACACTGAACCCACCGGTACCCCGTTCCCCACACTGAAACCACCGGGACCTCGTCACCCACACTGAAACCACCGGGACCCCGTCACCCACACTGAACCTACCGGGACCCCGTTCCCCACACTGAACCCACCGGGACCCCATTCCCCACATTAAACCCACCGGTCCCCTTTCCCCACACTGAACCTACCGGGACCCCGTTCCCAAAACTGAAACCACCGGGACCCTGTTCCCCACAGTGAACCTGCTGGGACCACATTCCCCATACTGAACCCACCGGGACCCTGTTCCCTACACTGAACCCACCGGTACCCCGTTCCCCAGACTGAACCCACCGGGTCCCCGTTCCCCATACTAAACTCACCGGGACCCCGTTCCCCACACTGATCCCACCAGGACCCCGTTCCCCACACTGAACCCACCGGGACCCCGTTCCCCATACTAAACCCACCGGGACCCCGTTCTCCACACTGATCCCACCAGGACCCCGTTCCCCACACTGAATCCACCGGGACCCCGTTCCCCACACTAAACGCACCGGGACCCCCTCACCCACACTGAACCCAGCGGGACCCCGTTCCCCACACTGAACCGACCGGGACCCCGTTCTCCACACTGAACCCACCGGGACCCCGTTCCCCACACACTGAACCCACCGGGACCCCGTGCCCCACACTAAACTCACCGGGACCCCGTTCCCCACACTGAACCCACCAGGACCCCGTTCCACACACTGAACCCACCAGGACCCCGTTCCCCACAATGAACCCACCGGGACCCCGTTCCCCACACTGAACCCACCGGGACCCCGTTCCCCATACTAAACCCACCGGGACCCCATCACCCACACTGAACCCACCCGGACCCCGTTCTCCAGTACTAGACCCACCGGGACTCCGTTCCCAACACTGAAACCACCGGGACCTCGTCACCCACACTGAAACCACCGGGACCCCGTCACCCACACTGAACCTACCGGAACCCCGTTCCCCACAGTGAACCCACCGGGACCCCGTTTCCCACACTGAACCCACCAGGACCCTGTTCCCGATACTAAACCCACTGGAACCCCGTTCCCCACACTGAACCCCCCGGGACCCCCTTCTCCACAATGAACACACCGGGACCCCGTTCCCAACACTGAACCCACGGGGACCCCGTCACTCACACTGAACCCACCAGGACCCCGTTTCCCACACCGATCCCACCGAGACCCATTTCCCCACACTGAGCCCTCCGGGACCCCATCACCCACACTGAACCCACCAGGACCCCATTTCCCACAGTGAACCCACCAGGACCCCGTTTCCCATACTAAACCCGCTGGGACTTGGTTCCCCACACTGAACCCACCTGGACCCTGTTCCCACACTGATCCCACCGGGACACCGTTCCCCACACTGATCCCACCGGGACCCTGTTCCCCACACACTGAACCCACCGGGACCCCGCTCCCCACACTGAACCCACCGGGACCCTGTTCCCAAAACTGAAACCACTGGGACCCTGTTCCCCACACTGAACCCGCCGGTACCCCGTTCCCCACACTGAACCCACCGGGACCCCATCACCCACACTGAACCCACCTGGACCCCTTTCTCCAGTACTAGACCCACCGGGACTCCGTTCCGCACACTGAATCCACCGGGACCCCGTTGCCCACACACTGAAACCACCGGGACGCCGTTCCCCACATACTGAACCCACCGGGACCTCGTCACCCACACTGAAACCACCGGGACCCTGTTTCCCACACTGAACCCACCAGGACCCCATTCCCGATACTAAACCCACTGGAACCCCGTTCCCCACAGTGAACCCAATGGGACCCCATTCCCCACACTAAACCCACCGGGACCCCCTTCTCCATAATGAACACACCGGGACGCCGTTCCGCACACTGAACCCACCGGGACCCCGTTCCCCACACCGATCCCACCGAGACCCATTTCCCCACACTGAGCCCTCCGGGACCCCATCACCCACACTGAACTCACCAGGACCCCTTTCCCCACACTGAACCCACCGAGACCCCTTTCCCCACACTGAACCCACCGGGACCCCGTTCTCCACACTGAACCCACCGGGACCCCGTTTCCCACCCACTGAACCCACCGGGACCCCGTGCCCCACACTGAATCCACCAGGACCCCGTTCCCCACACTGAACCCACCGGGACAACGTTCCCCACACTGAAACCACCGGGACCCTGTTCCCCACACTAAACCCACCGGGACCCCGTTCCCCATACTAAACCCACCGGGACCCCGTTTCCCCACACTGAACCCACCGGAACCCTGTTCCCCACACTGAACCCAGCAGGACCCAATTTCCCACACTAAACCAGCTGGGACTCAGTTCACCACACTGAACCCACCGGGACCCTGTTCCCCACACTGAACCCACCGGGACCCCGTTCCCCACACTGAACCCACCGGGACCTCGTTTCCCACACTGATCCCACCGGGACCCCGTTCCCAACACTGAACCCACGGGGACCCCGTCACCCACACTGAACCCACCAGGACCCCGTTTCCCACACCGATCCCACCGAGACCCATTTCCCCACACTGAGCCCTCCGGGACCCCATCACCCACACTGAACCCACCAGGACCCCATTTCCCACAGTGAACCCACCAGGACCCCGTTTCCCATACTAAACCCGCTGGGACTCGGTTCTCCACACTGAACCCACCTGGACCCTGTTCCCCACACTGATCCCACCGGGACACCGTTCCCCACACTGATCCCACCGGGACCCTGTTCCCCACACACTGAAACCACCAGGACCCCGTTCCCCACACTAAACCCACCAGAACCATGTTCTCCACACTGAACCCACCAGGACCCCGTTCCACACACTGAACCCACCAGGACCCCGTTCCCCACAATGAACCCACCGGGACCCCGTTCCCCACACTGAACCCACCGGGACCCCATTCCCAAAACTGAAACTACTGGGACCCTGTTCCCCACACTGAACCCACCGGTACCCCGTTCCCCACACTGAAACCACCGGGACCTCGTCACCCACACTGAAACCACCGGGACCCCGTCACCCACACTGAACCTACCAGGACCCCGTTCCCCACACTGAACCCACCGGGACCCCATTCCCCACATTAAACCCACCGGTCCCCTTTCCCCACACTGAACCTACCGGGACCCCGTTCCCAAAACTGAAACCACCGGGACCCTGTTCCCCACAGTGAACCTGCTGGGACCACATTCCCCATACTGAACCCACCGGGACCCTGTTCCCTACACTGAACCCACCGGTACCCCGTTCCCCAGACTGAACCCACCGGGTCCCCGTTCCCCATACTAAACTCACCGGGACCCCGTTCCCCACACTGATCCCACCAGGACCCCGTTCCCCACACTGAACCCACCGGGACCCCGTTCCCCATACTAAACCCACCGGGACCCCGTTCTCCACACTGATCCCACCAGGACCCCGTTCCCCACACTGAATCCACCGGGACCCCGTTCCCCACACTAAACGCACCGGGACCCCCTCACCCACACTGAACCCAGCGGGACCCCGTTCCCCACACTGAACCGACCGGGACCCCGTTCTCCACACTGAACCCACCGGGACCCCGTTCCCCACACACTGAACCCACCGGGACCCCGTGCCCCACACTAAACTCACCGGGACCCCGTTCCCCACACTGAACCCACCAGGACCCCGTTCCACACACTGAACCCACCAGGACCCCGTTCCCCACAATGAACCCACCGGGACCCCGTTCCCCACACTGAACCCACCGGGACCCCGTTCCCCATACTAAACCCACCGGGACCCCATCACCCACACTGAACCCACCCGGACCCCGTTCTCCAGTACTAGACCCACCGGGACTCCGTTCCCAACACTGAAACCACCGGGACCTCGTCACCCACACTGAAACCACCGGGACCCCGTCACCCACACTGAACCTACCGGAACCCCGTTCCCCACAGTGAACCCACCGGGACCCCGTTTCCCACACTGAACCCACCAGGACCCTGTTCCCGATACTAAACCCACTGGAACCCCGTTCCCCACACTGAACCCCCCGGGACCCCCTTCTCCACAATGAACACACCGGGACCCCGTTCCCAACACTGAACCCACGGGGACCCCGTCACTCACACTGAACCCACCAGGACCCCGTTTCCCACACCGATCCCACCGAGACCCATTTCCCCACACTGAGCCCTCCGGGACCCCATCACCCACACTGAACCCACCAGGACCCCATTTCCCACAGTGAACCCACCAGGACCCCGTTTCCCATACTAAACCCGCTGGGACTTGGTTCCCCACACTGAACCCACCTGGACCCTGTTCCCACACTGATCCCACCGGGACACCGTTCCCCACACTGATCCCACCGGGACCCTGTTCCCCACACACTGAACCCACCGGGACCCCGCTCCCCACACTGAACCCACCGGGACCCTGTTCCCAAAACTGAAACCACTGGGACCCTGTTCCCCACACTGAACCCGCCGGTACCCCGTTCCCCACACTGAACCCACCGGGACCCCATCACCCACACTGAACCCACCTGGACCCCTTTCTCCAGTACTAGACCCACCGGGACTCCGTTCCGCACACTGAATCCACCGGGACCCCGTTGCCCACACACTGAAACCACCGGGACGCCGTTCCCCACATACTGAACCCACCGGGACCTCGTCACCCACACTGAAACCACCGGGACCCCGTTTCCCACACTGAACCCACCAGGACCCCATTCCCGATACTAAACCCACTGGAACCCCGTTCCCCACAGTGAACCCAATGGGACCCCATTCCCCACACTAAACCCACCGGGACCCCCTTCTCCATAATGAACACACCGGGACGCCGTTCCGCACACTGAACCCACCGGGACCCCGTTCCCCACACCGATCCCACCGAGACCCATTTCCCCACACTGAGCCCTCCGGGACCCCATCACCCACACTGAACTCACCAGGACCCCTTTCCCCACACTGAACCCACCGAGACCCCTTTCCCCACACTGAACCCACCGGGACCCCGTTCCCCACACTAAACCCACCCGGACCCACTCACCCACACTAAACCCACCGGGACCCCCTCACCCACACTGAACCCACCAGGACCCCGTTCCACACACTGAACCCACCAGGATCCCGCTCCCCACAATGAACCCACCGGGACCCCGTTCCCCACACTAAACCCACCGGGACCCCGTTCCCCACACTGAACCCACCGGGACCCCGTTCCCCATACTAAACCCACCGGGACCCCATCACCCACACTGAACCCACCCGGACCCCGTTCTCCAGTACTAGACCCACCGGGACTCCGTTCCCCACACTGAAACCACCAGGACCCCGTTTCCCACACTGAAACCACCGGGACCTCGTCACCCACACTGAAACCACCGGGACCCCGTCACCCACACTGAACCTACCGGGACCCCGTTCCCCACAGTGAACCCACCAGGACCCCGTTCCCGATACTAAGCCCACTGGAACCCCGTTCCCCACAGTGAACCCAATGGGACCCCATTCCCCACACTAAACCCACCGGGACCCCCTTCTCCACAATGAACACACCGGGACCCCGTTCCGCGCACTGAACCCACCGGGACCCCGTTCCCCACACACTGAAACCACCGGGACCCCGCTCCCCACACTGAACCCACCGGGACACCGTTCCCCACATTAAACCCAGCGGTCCCCGTTCCCTACACTGAACCCACCGGGACCCTGTTCCCAAAACTGAAACCACTGGGACCCTGTTCCCCACAGTGAACCTACCGGGACCCCGTTCCCCACAGTGAACCCACCGGGACCCCGTTTCCCACACCGAACCCACCAGGACCCCGTTCCCGATACTAAACCCACCAAAACCCTGTTCCCCACACTGAACCCACCAGGACCCCGTTCCACACACTGAACCCACCAGGACCCCGTTCCCCACAATGAACCCACCGGGACCCCGTTCCCCACACTGAACCCACCGGGACCCCATTCCCCACACTGAACCCACCGGGACCACGCTCCCCACACTGAACCCACCGGGACCCTGTTCCCAAAACTGAAACCACTGGGACCCTGTTCCCCACACTGAACCCACCGGTACCCCGTTCCCCACACTGAACCCATCGGGACCCCATCACCCACACTGAACCCACCGGGACCCCGTTGCCCACACACTGAAACCACCAGGACCTCGTCACCCACACTGAACCTACCGGGACCCCGTTTCCCACATCGAACCCACCAGGACCCCATTCCCGATACTAAACCCACTGGAACCCCGTTCCCCACAGTGAACCCAATGGGACCCCATTCCCCACACTAAACCCACCGGGACCCCCTTCTCCACAATGAACACACTGGGACCCCGTTCCGCACACTGAACCCACCGGGACCCCGTTCCCCACACACTAAACCCACCGGGACCCCGTTTCCCACACCGATCCCACCGAGACCCATTTCCCCACACTGAGCCCTCCGGGACCCCATCACCCACACTGAACCCACCAGGACCCCATTTCCCACAGTGAACCCACCAGGACCCCATTTCCCACACTGAACCCACCGAGACCACTTTCCCCACACTGAACCCACCTGGACCCCGTTCCCCACACTAAACCCACCGGGACCCCGTTCCCCACACTGAACCCACCGGGACCCCCTCACCCACACTGAACCCACCAGGACTCCGTTCCCCAGACTAGACCCACCGGGACCCCGTTCCCCACACTGAACCCACCGGGACCCCTTTCCCCACACTGAACCCACCGTGACCCCTCTGTCACCCACACTGAACCCACCCAGACCCCGTTCCCCACATTAAACCCACCGGTCCCCGTTCTCCACACTGAACCCACTGGGACCCCGTTCCCAAAACTGAAACCACTGGGACCCTGTTCCCCACACTGAACCCACCGGTACCCCGTTCCCCACACTGAACCCACCGGGACCCCGTTCCCCATACTAAACCCACCGGGACCCCATCACCCACACTGAACCCATCCAGACCCCGTTCTCCAGTACTAGACTCACCGGGACTCCGTTCCCCACACTGAACCCACCGGGACCCCGTTCCCCACACTGAAACCACCAGGACCCCGTTTCCCACACTGAAACCACCGGGACCTCGTCACCCACACTGAAACCACCGGGACCCCGTCACCCACACTGAACCTACCGGGACCCCGTTCCCCACAGTGAACCCACCAGGACCCCGTTCCCGATACTAAACCCACTGGAACCCCGTTCCCCACAGTGAACCCAATGGGACCCCATTCCCCACACTAAACCCACCGGGACCCCCTTCTCCACAATGAACACACCGGGACCCCGTTCCGCACACTGAACACACCGGGACTCCGTTCCCCACACTGAACCCACCGGAACCCCGTTCCCCACACACTGAACCCACCGGGACTCCGTTCCCCACACTGAACCCACCGGGACCCTGTTCCCCACACTGACCCCACCAGGACCCCGTCACCCACACTAAACACACTGGGACCCCGTTCCCCAGACTAGACCCACCGGGACCCCGTTCCCCACACTGAACCCACCGGGACCCCGTTCCCCACACTGATCCCACCGGGACCCCGTTCCCCACACTGAACCCACCGGGACCCCGTTCCCCACATTGATACCACCAGGACCCCGTTCCCTACACTGAACCCACCGGGACCCCGTTCCTCATATTCCATTTAAATCCACCAGGAGCCCATCCCCACACTTAGTTACAGCATTAGTATGTTGAGGCTGGTAATGAGGTAGCATTCATTACCTGACTTACACCTGTGGGATAACAGTGGGTTGATATTCTGGGTGCAGTGTTGACAGGGTGGGCTGGCATCCCTGTCGCTGATGGATCTGTTTGTGTGCTGCCTGGGCAGGAGGTCACCACCTTCATTGAGGAGGATCAGCTGTTAATGAGACGCGTGCTACAGGACACTCGACTGACCGGACTTCAGCAGGAAGGAGCTGCTATCCTGGTGAAGCTCAAGAGGGAGATGGTCACCAACAGTGGCCTGGAGGATCACAGGTGAGGTCTCGCCCATCGTAACCCCCGGCTGATTCGTGCAGGGGGTCCTGAGGATGAAAGGTTGTACCAGAGTCACAGTGAACCTCTGAGATACCAGTGTGACAGCTCTGCAGTGTCAGCGGGGGGTGGGTGGTGGAGGGTGTTTGTTGGGATGGTTCTGGAAAAGAGGGTCTGGGTTCAGAGGGAAGTCTGGGAAACATGATAGAAGTGCTTAGAGCCAGTGTCTCACAGCTCAAAAGACCTGGGTTCAATTCTGACCTCCGGAATATTGTGTGTGTGTGTGTGTGTGTGTGAGAGACAGACCATGGGTGTGTGTGAGTATGTGACAGAGTGTGTAAGTGTGTGTGTGAGTGTGTCAGAGAGTGAGTGTGTGAGAGGGAGTATGTGAGAGTGTGTGTGTGTTTGTGTGAGTTTGTGAGAGTGAGTGTGTCAGTGTTTGTGAGAGTGTGTGTATGTGAGAGAGAGAGTGTGCGAGTGTGCGTGTGTGAGAGAGTGTGAGAGTGTGTGTGAGTACGTGAGAGAGTGTGTGTGTGTGTGTGTGAGAGAGTGTGAGAGTGTGTGTGTGAATATGTCTGTGTGAGAGAGAGTGTGTGAGAGTGTGTGCATTTGTGTGAGTGTGTGTGTGAGAGAGTTTGTGTGTTGGTGAATATGTGAGTGTGTGAATATGTGTGTGTGAGTGTGTGTGTTGTGAGAGAGTGTGTGAGTGTGAGAGAGTGTGGGTGTGTATGTGTGAATATGTGTGTATGTGTGAGAGAGAGAGAGTGTGTGTATGTTGTGAGAGAGTGTGTGAGTGTGAGAGAGTGTGTGTGTGTGTGTGTGTGAGAGAGAGAGAGTGTGAGTGTGTGTGAGTGTGTGTAGTGTGCATGTCCTTCCTGTGATATTATCACGTCCCAAAGTCATGTGGGTCTAATATTGCTAAAGCAATAGCTTTATTTACTTGTTCCTTGTACATTGAAGCAAACGGTGAAATGTGTTGCTTAATGTCCAATCAAGTCAACACGGATTGTGTGGGCAGCCCATATGTCTCCCTGCTTCCACAGCCTCCCCACAACCCACTAACCCAACCCGTACATCTGTGGGTTAATCCGTTAGCTGGCTGCTGAGAATTGTGTCCCACCGCCACCCCCACAGGTGATAATCCAAGGGCACAGCCCCGGAATAAAGGAATGTCCCTTTAGAACGGAGACGAGGAGGAATCTCTTCAGCCGGATCTGTGGAAGTTGCTGCCACAGAGGACAGCGGGGACCAAGCCGCTGGGTGTGTTTAAGGCAGAGACTGATTGGGTCTTCTCCAGTCAAGGGGTTAAAGGTTACGGGGAGAAGTGGAGAGAATGGAGTTAGAACAAAATCAACCATGATTGAATGGCAGAACAGACTCGATGGGCCAAATGTCCTAACTTTGTTCCTATACCTAATGGGGGGTGGGGGAGTTGATGGAATGAGGAGAATTAAGCAGAATCAGGGTAATTGGGTGGATGGTGTCCATTCCTCGAGATGCCCTACCCACCCCCCCCACCAGCACCATTTCCTGGTGCAGCTCTATCTCCCTTGATCCCCTTGAAATGTCCCAACATCCACCAGTCTCTCCAGGGGTCACCTCAGCGATTTGTTCTCCACAGCCCAAGCAGTAGGATGCTCTGGAGGAGGAACAAGTGGCTGAGGAACTGGTGTAGGGGTCAGGGTTTCAGATTTCAGGATCATTGGGACCTCTTCTGGGGCAGGTGGGACCTGTACAAGAGAGATGGGTTACACTTGGACCATAGGGGGACCAATATCCTTTCAGGGAGGTTTGTTAGTGCTATTGGGGAGGCTTTAAACTAGATTTGCAGGGGGATGGGAACCAAAGTGCCAGAGCTGACAGTGTGGCTGGGGTGAAAATAAATGATGTTGAAAGTTTAAGCAAATCCGCTGATAGAAAGGTTGTGAGTGGTGGTAAAAATCTTCTGAGGTGTATATATTTCAATGCTAGGAGTATTGTGGGGAAGGCGGATGAGTTGAGGGCGTGGATTGACATGTGGAATTATGATGTTGTAGCAATTAGTGAAACTTGGCTATAGGAGGGGCAGGACTGGCAGCTTAATATTCCAGGGTTCCGATGTTTCAGATGTGATCGAGGCAGGGGAATGAAAGGTGGGGGAGTAGCATTGCTTGTTAGGGAAAATATTACAGCAGTGCTCAGGCAGGACAGATTAGAGGGCTTGTCTACTGAGTCCTTATGGGTGGAGCTGAGAAACAGGAAAGGTATGGCCACATTAGTGGGATTGTATTACTGACCACCCAATAGTCAACGAGACTTGGAAGTGCAAATCTGCAGAGAGATAGCAGGCAACTGCAGGAAACATAAAGTTGTGGTGGTAGGGGATTTTAATTTTCCATACATTGATTGGGACTCCCATACTGTTAGAGGTCTAGATGGTTTAGAGTTTGTAAAATGTGTTCAGGAAAGTTTTCTAAATCAATATATAGAGGGACCAACTAGAGGGGATGCAATATTGGATCTCCTGTTAGGAAACAAATTAGGGCAAGTGAAAGAAGTCTGTGTAGGGGAGCACTTTGGTTCCAGTGATCATAGCACCATTAGTTTCAATTTGATCATGGACAAGGATAGATCTGGTCCTAGGGTTGAGGTTCTGAACTGGAAGAAGGCTAAATTTGAAGAAATGAGAAAGGATCTAAAAAGCGTGGATTGGGGCAGGTTGTTCTCTGGCGAAGATGTGATTGGTAGGTGGGAAGCCTTCAAAGGGGAAATTTTGAGAGTGCAGAGTTTGTATGTTCCTGTCAGGATTAAAGGCAAATTGAATAGGAATAAGGAACCTTGGTTCTCAAGGGATATTGCAACTCTGATAAAGAAGAAGAGGGAGTTGTATGAAATGTATAGGAAACAGGGGATAAATCAGGTGCTTGAGGAATATAAGAAGTGCAAGAGAATACTTAAGAAAGAAATCAGGAGGGCTAAAAGAAGACATGAGGTTGCCTTGGCAGTCAAAGTGAAGGATAATCCAAAGAGCTTTTACAAGTATATTAAGAGCAAAAGGATTGTAAGGGATAAAATTGGTCCTCTTGAAGATCAGAGTGGTCGGTTTTGTGCGGAACCAAAGGAAATGGGGGAGATCTTAAATAGGTTTTTTGCGTCTGTATTTACTAAGGAAGCTGGCATGAAATCTATGGAATTGAGGGAATCAAGTAGTGAGACCTTGGAAACTGTACAGATTGAAAAGGAGGAGGTGCTTGCTGTCTTGAGGAAAATTAAAGTGGATAAATCCCCGGGACCTGACAGGGTGTTCCCTCGGACCTTGAAGGAGACCAGTGTTGAAATTGCGGGGGCCCTGGCAGAAATATTTAAAATGTCGCTGTCTATGGGTGAAGTGCCGGAGGATTGGAGAGTGGCTCATGTTGTTCCGTTGTTTAAAAAAGGATCGAAAAGTAATCCGGGAAATTATAGGCCGATGAGTTTAACGTCAGTAGTAGGTAAGTTATTGGAGGGAGTACTAAGAGACAGAATCTACAAGCATTTGGATAGACAGGGGCTTATTAGGGAGAGTCAACATGGCTTTGTGCGTGGTAGGTCATGTTTGACCAAACTGTTGGAGTTTTTCGAGGAGGTTACCAGGAAAGTGGATGAAGGGAAGGCAATGGATATTGTCTACATGGACTTCAGTAAGGCCTTTGACAAGGTCCCGCATGGGAGGTTAGTTAGGAAAATTCAGTCGCTAGGTATACATGGAGAGGTGGTAAATTGGATTAGACATTGGCTCGATGGAAGAAGCCAGAGAGTGGTGGTAGAGAATTGCTTCTCTGAGTGGAGGCCTGTGACTAGTGGTGTGCCACAGGGATCAGTGCTGGGTCCATTGTTATTTGTCATCTATATCAATGATCTGGATGATAATGTGGTAAATTGGATCAGCAAGTTTGCTGATGATACAAAGATTGGAGGTGTAGTAGACAGTGAGGAAGGTTTTCAGAGCCTGCAGAGGGACTTGGACCAGCTGGAAAAATGGCAGATGGAGTTTAATACTGACAAGTGTGAGGTATTGCACGTTGGAAGGACAAACCAACGTAGAACATACAGAGTTAATGGTAAGGCACTGAGGAGTGCAGTGGAACAGAGGGATCTGGGAATACGGATACAAAATTCCCTAAAAGTGTTGTCACAGGTAGATAGGGTCGTAAAGAGAGCTTTTGGTACATTGGCCTTTATTAATCGAAGTATTGAGTATAAGAGCTGGAATGTTATGATGAGGTTGTATAAGGCATTGGTGCGGCCGAATCTGGAGTATTGTGTTCAGTTTTGGTCACCAAATTACAGGAAGGATATAAATAAGGTTGAAAGAGTGCAGAGAAGGTTTACAAGGATGTTGCCGGGACTTGAGAAACTCAGTTACAGAGAAAGGTTGAATAGGTTAGGATTTTATTCCCTGGAGCGTAGAAGAATGAGGGGAGATTTGATAGAGGTATATAAAATTATGATGGGTATAGATAGAGTGAATGCAAGCAGGCTTTTTCCACTGAGGCAAGGGGAGAAAAAAACCAGAGGACATGGGTTAAGGGTGAGGGGGGGAAAGTTTAAAGGGAATATTAGGGGGGGATTCATCACACAGAGAGTGGTGGGAGTATGCCAGACGAGGTGGTAAATGTGGGTTCTTTTTTAACATTTAAGAATAAATTGGACAGATACATGGATGGGAGGTGTATGGAGGGATATGGTCCGTGTGCAGGTCAGTGGGACTAGGCAGAAAATGGTTCGGCACAGCCAAGAAGGGCCAAAGGGCCTGTTTCTGTGCTGTAGTTTCTATGGTTCTATCGTATGGTTCTATGGAGTGGGGGGGGGGGAGGGAAGAATTCCCAAGGTTCTGGGTCCCGAACCTTCCCATCCTCAAATGTTATCCCCTGTTCCCAGAAACCTCAGCCTGGGGTGACGCCCTCCCAGTCTGCAAGTTCTGATGCAAATCCCATCGTGAAGCCATGCTTTAGGAAACAGCTTATTGTCTGCCTGCACCGCACGCCCTCCGTAACCAATAGACTTCTTCTGCATTCTGCTACTGGTCGACCTCACTGCACTGTGTGATGACCTGACTTGGATAAACAGCGTGCAAGGGAAGCGCTTCACCGTGACTCCGCACTTCCCATTTCCCCAACCCTTCCCTCGGACAACCTGAGCAGTAAGCCTCTCTGTTTCATGGATGGCCGTAGGAGAAGGGAGGCATTCACCATGCGCCTAACCTGAGCAGCCCATGGCCTGCCATCCTCCAGAATCTCCCTTGGTGCTGCACCACAAGACCCCTGGGTGGCACGATAGTGTAGTGGTTAGCACAACACCTTACCACATGGGAGACCCGGGTTCAGTTCCTGCCACTGCTGGCGAGGAGATTGGACGTTCTCCCACACGGGTTTCCTCTGCACGCTCTGCCTTCCTCCCCCAGTCCGAAGATGTTCCAGACGGTAGGTTAATTGGTCATTGTAAATTGTCTCACGATCAGGCTACGATTAAACTGGGGAGTTTTTGGGCAGTGTGGCTCAAAGCAGCGGTCCCGGAACACACCCAACACATCTTTAAGAAAGAATCCGAAATAAACAAGCTAATTAATTAGGAGCCACCCGGCATGTAAATGTTGGCCCAGATCAGAGGCAATTGCTGATTGCGTCGCCTCTGATCTGGGCCGATATTTACGTGCTGGGTGGCACCTAATCAATTAGCTTGTTTATTTTGTGCTTTTTTCTTAAAGATGTGCTGGGTGCGTTCCGGGACCACTGCACTCTGGCATGCTTCGCGGCCCGGTATCGGTCCGCCACCCAGAGGTTGGGAACCACTGGCTCAAAGGGTCGGAAGAAAACTTTGGAGCAGAATTGGGCCATTTGTCCCATAGAGTCTGCTTCACCATTTCAACATGGCTGATCCATTTCTCTCTCAGTCCCAATCTCCTGCCTTCTCCCCATATCCCTTCATGCCTGATGAATCAAGAAATTATTAACTTTGGCCTTAACTACACCCTCTGACGGCCTCCACAGCCTCTTCTGGCAACGATTCCCATAGATTCGCCACCCCTTGGCTAAAGTTCATCTTGACCTCGGTTCTAAATGGATGACCCTCTGTTCTGAGGCTGTAGCCCTTGGTCTTAGACTCCCCCACCACGTACCCAGAGGATTCAGTCCACCCACCATTCCGAAATGCTGGTTTGTCACCAGCACCTTCAGGTCAGTCTCATGACCCCTGTGTCTCGCCTCCCCGGCCTTCTTGGTTAGAGAGAGGAGGACGGGAACCGGGGTGCAAGAGCGGTAGGTGAGATGCTGGACGGGCACAGACATGCAGGCGTCGGAAATCTGAGGCACCACCTAGACAGTATCCCGGAGGGGTTCAGTGGGCCAGGCGGCATCCGTGGGGAGAAATGGACAGTCGGCCTTCTGGGCCTAGACACTTCACCAGGATTGGAAAGGAAGGCGGCAGAATTTAGAATAAGGGGTGGGAGGAGGAGGAGGAGGAAGAGGAAGAGGAAAAGGAAGAGGAAGAAGAGGAGGAGGAAGAGGAGGAGGGAGAGGAGGAGGAGGAAGAGGAGGAGGAAGAGGAGGAGGAAGAGGAAGAAGAGGAGGAAGAGGAGGAGGAGGAGAAGAAGAAGAAGAAGGAGGAGGAGGAGGAGGAGGAGAAGAAGAAGCAGAAGAAGGAGGAGGAGGAGTACAAGCTGGCAGGTGATTGTTGAGACCAGGTAAGGGGGGGAGATGCTGGAGGTGATGGGTGGTAGAGGTAAAGGGATGACGAAGAAGAAATCTGACAAGAGGGGACAGTGGACCATGGACTAGAGGGAAGGAGGAGGTGGACCAGAGGGAGATGAGGACAAGGAAGCAGAAGAGAGCAGCTGAGAGGGCTATCAGAATCAGGGTGATACAAAGAGGTGTGAGGGAGAAGCAGAGGTGAGCAGTTTATGGAAGCTGGAGATCTCACTGCTGATGCCAGCAGGTTGGAGGATCCCAGGCACATTCTGAGGTATTGCTCCTCCGTCCTGGGCGCGGCCTCTTCGGGGCAGTAGAGGAGGCTGTAAACGGACGTTGGTGTGGGAACAGGGAGTTGAATTGAAATGGGTGGCCACCAGAAGGTCCTGGCTGTTGCAGCCGACAGGGCGAAGGTGCTCTGCGGAGCACCGACACCATAGACGAGCGCGACAGTCGCAGGTGAGGTGTCACCTCCCCCTGGAAGGGTTGCTTGAGGTCCAGGAATGGCGGTGAGCGAAGTGCCCGGCGGTTCAGCTGGGCAGAGGTGGGCAGAGTAGAGGGAAATGGAACAAAGAGGTGTGGGCAAGGAGGTGGAGCGGGATCCGGGTGGACCCGGGTGAGGAGGGGGGTGACTGGCAGAGGTGGCAAAGGGCAGCAGATGGCGGAATCTGACGGGAGAGGAGAAGGGGGGGTGGATCGCTTGGCCCCTCGGCCCTGTCGCCCAGTCCGATACGTCTAGGGGACCAATCTTCAACCTGAGCCCCAATTTCCTACAATCTGCTCCCTCGGTATCCAGACCTTGGAGATCCTCGGTGACTACCTACCCTACCACCCACCGTCTGCTGGGGAAGCGGAGTGGATGAGCTCCACCAGGCCGGTTCCTGAGGTCAAAGGCATTGTCACACAGAGCATGGTCTTGCATACCATTCACTCAGAGCAGATCGTTACTCAGTGCATTGAAATAGAACCAGGTAAGCCAAGAAAAGAATAGGGAATCAGTGTCACGGGTTCAGAGAGAGTGCAGTGTAGGGACAAGAGGTCATAACAAAGCGGATCGTGAAATGAAGCATTCATCTTATCATTAGAGAGCTATTTGTAGCCTTCTGATAGCAGGGTAGAAGTTGTCCTTGAACCTGGTGTCCTTGAAAACTTTTTTCAAGCTTTTCAAGCTTTTCTGACTTCTGGTGGAAGAGGGGAGGAGAGGGAATGTTCGTGGTGGGAGGGGGGTCTTTGATTAAGCTGACCGCTTTACCGAGGCGGGGGGAAGTGTGGACAGAGTCCGCGGAGGGGAAGCTGGTTTCCGACATGCGCTGATCTGTGCAATTTCTTACGGTCAAGGGCCAAGCCGCGGCCCACCCAACTAGGCAAACGGGGCAAACTGACTTTCGATGAAGCCTTCTAGAGGGGAGAGTTCCAGAGATTCTCCTTCCCCCCCACCGGGAGAAAGAAACTTTTCCCCATCTCTGATCTGGCTGGCTGACCCCTTATCCGGAGATGGTGACTCTCTCCTCTCCCTACCCTCCTCCAGTTGCAGGACAGCCCCCAGTCAGGGGGCAACGCTGTAACACAACACAGAAACAGTGGTGGTGGTGATGGTGGGACGGGAGGGGGAAAGGGGCAGTAATGGGGCGGGGCTGGGCCGTATTAGGAGCTGGAGCTGAGGCCAGGCTTGGATGGACCATGGACCATGGTCTAAGAATTCACCCAGATTCACCTTTGGCCCATCCAGTCTGTGCCAATAATTTATACCAATCCCATTTCACTCCTCTTACGTTCCCACAGCACCCCCAGATTCTGCCCCTCACTCACAAATGGGGGGGGGTGATGGGGGAATTCACAGTGGCTGGTTACCCCACCCATCACACTCCTGTATCTGGGGAGATGCCTCTGAACCCCATTCTCACCCCCCTCCCTCACCCATCTGCATCTTGAAAGCCTAATCCGGCCTAACCCCTTCCTGTACTGGGGAACTTAATCGTCACCCTCCCCAGTGGAGTTAAGCTCCCTCTAATCCCCTCTTGTATCGGGGAGTTCCCTCTAACCCTCTCCCTCACCTTCCTGTATCATGTCAGCTCCCACACCAATGGGCTCACTTTTGACAGTTCTTCATCTCACATCCTCAGTATTTATTGTTTGTTTGTTTGTTTATTATTTGTTTCTATTGTATTTGCACAGTTCGTTATCTTTAGCACACTCATTGTCCATCCTGTTGGGCGCTGTCTTTCATTGATTCTATTCTATTTCATACATTTGCTGAGGATACCCGCAAGGAAATGAATCTCAGGGTTGTATATTGTGTATATAAATGTACTTTGATACTGAATTTCCTTTGAACTTTGATTTTTTCAACTAACACCTTCCTATACTGGGAAGCTCCCTCGAGACCATTCCCTCACCCGCCTATGCTGGGAATCTCCCTCAAAACCCCTTCCTCACCCTTCTGTGCTGGGAAGCTCCCTCAAAACACTTGCCTCACCCTCCTGTGATGGGAAGCTCCCTCGAGACCCTTCCCTCACCCTCCTATGCTGGAAATCTCCCTCAAAACCCCTTCCTCACTCTTCTATGCTGGGAAGCTCCCTCAAAACACTTTCCTCACCCTCCTGTGCTGGGAAGCTCCCTCAAAATCCTTCCCTCACCCTCCTGTGCTGGGAAGATCCCTCAAAACCCTTCCCTCACACTCCTGTGCTGGGAAGCTCCCTCGAAATCCTTTCCTCATCCTCCTGTGCTGGGAAGCTCCCTCAAAACCCTTCCCTCACCCTCCTGTGCTGGGAAACACCCTCGAAGCCCTTCCCTCACCCTCCTGTGCTGGGAAACACCCTCGAAACCCTTCCCTCACCCTCCTGTGCTGGGAAGCTCCCTCGAAACCCCTTCCTCACCCTTCTATACTGGGAAGCTCCCTCAAAACCCTTCCCTCACCCTCCTATGCTGGGAAGCTCCCTCGATACCCCTTCCTCACCCTCCTACACTGGGAAGCTCCCTCAAAACCCCTTCCTCACCCTTCTACACTGGGAATCTCCCTCAAAACCCCTCCCTCACCGTCCTGTGCTGGGAAGCTCCCTCGAAACCTCTCCTCACACTCCCATGCTGGGAAGCTCCCTCAAAATCCTTGCCTCACCCTTCTGTGCTGGGAAGCTCCCTCAAAATCCTTTCCTCACCCTCCTGTGCTGGGAAGCTCCCTTGAAACCCTTTCCTCACCCTCCGGTGCTGGGAAGCACCCTCGAAACACATCCCTCACCCTCCTGTGCTGGGAAACACCCTCAAAACCCATCCCTCACCCTCCTGTGCTGGGAAACACCCTCAAAATCCTTTCCTCACCCTCCTGTGCTGGGAAGCTCCCTTGAAACCCATCCCTCACCCTCCTGTGCTGGGAAACACCCTTGAAACCCTTCCCTCACCCTCCTGTGCTGGGGAGCTCCCTCAAAACCCTTCCCTCACCCTCCCTCACTGGGAAGCTCCCTCGAAACCCCTTCCTCACCCTTCTATACTGGGAATCTGCCTCGAAACCCTTCCCTTACCCGCCTGTGCTGGGAAGCTCCCTCGATACCCCTTCTTCACCTTCCTACGCTCGGAAGCTCCCTTGAAACCCCTTCCTCACCCTTCTATACTGGGAATCTCCCTCGAAATCCCTCCCTCACCCTCCTGTGCTGGGAAGCTCCCTTGAAACCCTTCCCTCACCCTCCTACACTGGGAAGCTCCCTCAAAACCCCTTCCTCACCTTCCTACGCTCAGAAGCTCCCTTGAAACCCCTTCCTCACCCTTCCATACTGGGAATCTCCCTCGACATCCCTCCCTCACCCTCCTGTGCTGGGGAGATCCATCTACCCTGGCCAGAGGCCAGGGTGAAACTTCAGTTGCTCCGGGTTGCAGCTGATGAGGAGGGACGGGTATTGAACTAAGACCCTGATGCTTTGATGTTGCCGGGACAGAGAGCAGCCTCACTCTCCTCCCCCCTCCCCCCTCCCCCCACCGTGTCCTGGTGTGTTGGAGGGGCCGTGCTCTGGGCTCTGTGCTGCCACTCACAATGCTGCTGATTATTCCGCACCCCTCCCAGCCGAGCTTTCATCCCGGGAATGTCACTGGCTATTGTCCAAGTCTCCGAGCCCCTGTCCACTGCACGGCAGCGTTCCTGTCCCATGCCATCCTTGTGATGTGGAGGGGAGGGTGGGGGCAGGGTTCAGTCCGTGGGAGCTGGCAGTGGCCACAAATTCCTGATGCTGTTGTTTTCCAGCAGGCTGACATTTTAACCCTCTGTCAGCTGGACCATATCAACTGGTCAAAGCATTAGTGCAGCCGTTAGAGCCACTAGCATAGCCCAGAGACCTGATCTTCACAACTGAGTGATTGTGAGACTATCTGTGTGTGTGTGTGTGTGTGTGTGTGTGTGTGTGAGTGATTGTGTGTGTGTATCTGTGTGTGTGTGAGTGTGATTGTGAGTGTATCTATGTGTGTGTGAGAGAGAGTGTGATTGTGAGTGAGTGTATCTGTGTGTCTGAGTGTGTGTGTGATTGTGTGTGCGCGCGCGTCTGAGTGTAAGTGTGATTGTATGTGTGTGTGTGTGTGTGTGACAGAGATTGTGTGTGCATCTGTGTGTGAGTGTGTGAGATTGTGTGTGTATCTCTGTGAGTGAGTGTGTGACATTGTATGTGTGTGTGTGTGTGTGAGAGAGAGAGATTGTGTGTGTGTGAGTGTGATTGTGTGTGTGTGCGAGAGATTGTGTGTGTATGTGTGTGAGTGTGATCGTGTGTGTCTGTGTGTGTGTGTGTGTGTCTGGGTGTGAGTGTGATTGTGTGTGTGTGTGTCTGTGTCTGTGTGTGAGTGTGTGTGTGTGAGATTGTGTGTGTGTGTGTCTGGGTGTGAGTGTGATTGTGTGTGTGTGAGTGTGATTGTGTGTGTGTGCGAGAGATTGTGTGTGTGTGATGTGTGATTGTGTGTGTGTCTGGGTGTGAGTGTGATTTTGTGTGTGTGTGAGTGTGTGAGTGTGTGTGTGTGTGTGTGAGTGTGATCGTGTGTGTCTGGGTGTGAGTGTGATTGTGTGTGTGTCTGTGTCTGTGTGTGAGTGTGTGTGTGTGAGATTGTGTGTGTGTGTGTCTGGGTGTGACTGTGATTGTGTGTGAGTGTGATTGTGTGTGTGAGTGTGTGTGTGTTTGTGTGTGATTGTGTGTGTGTGTGTGAGATTGTGTGTGTGAGTGTGTGTGTATGGGTGTGTGTGTGTATGTGTCTGGGTGTGAGTGTGATTGTGTGTGTGTGTGCGTGTGTGTGTGTGTGTGTGTCTGTGTGTGTGTGTGTGTGTGTGTGTGTGTGTGTGTGGGTGTGTGTGTGTGTGTGTGTGTGTGTGTGTGTGTGTGTGTGGAGTTTTACACATTATGCTCATGATCCTGTGTGTTTTCCCCTAGAGCTCCAGTTCCCTCCCACATCCCAGAGCTGTGTGGGTTGTTGGGTTAATCAGTTGCTGTGAACTGACCCCTCGGTGTACGGGTGAAGGGTGGGATCTGTGAACCAAACCCCCTGGTGTACGGGTGAGGGGTGGGATCTGTGAACTCGACTCCCCCGGCGTAGGGGTGAGGGATGGGATCTGTGAATCAAACCCCCCGGCGTACAGGTGAGGGGTGGAATCTGGGTGGAGTAGACAGGAATGTGGGAAGAAAATGGAAACTGCATATGCTATTGAAGAGAGAGGAATGATTGCTTCCCTATGAACTAGCACAGGCTTATGGGCCGAGTAGTCTCCTCCTCCACCTGACGGGTGCCTCTTGAATTATTGCCAGGGATGCCATGAAGACCACCTGTGCCCTCTACGAACAGGTGGACGAGGAGGTGCATCGCCTGGTGCAGGTGTCCAACCAGCGGCTGAAGGACCTGGAGGGCCTGGCTGAGTTCTGGTGGTTCGAAGGCCAGTTCCAAGAGGTAGTGGGGCGGCTTGACAAACCGGGGGGTGGGAAGTGGGTGGCCCTCGGGCTGACAGTGGATTGTTCTGCTTCGGAGTATTTGGAGTATTGCATGCAGATCTAGTTGCCTCATTACAGGAAGGGCATGGAGGCTATGGACGGGGTGCAGAGGGAAATTCACAAGGATGCTCCCTGGACTGGAGGGTACAAGCTATACGGAGAGGTTAGACAAACTTGGGTTGTGTTCTCTGGAACGGCGGAGGCCTGATAGAAATTTTGTGAGATATTGACAGGGTAGAGAGTCGGGAGTACTTCTCCCCAGGGTGGAAATTGTCAAATAGGTTTGAGACAAGAGGTGGGATGTTCAAAGGTTTATGAGGCAAGTTTCTTTTACACAGAGTGGTGGATGCCTGGAGTAGGCTCCCGGGGTAGAGGTGGCATCAGGTAGGACAGTGGTGAAAGACAAGATAATGGACTCACTTTCAAAGGCTCTTCATCTCATGTTCTCATATTTTTTGCTTATTTATTTATCATAGTTTCCTTCTTTTTGCATGTGCATGGTTCGTTGTCTTCTGCACTCTAATTAATCGCCCAAGTTGTGCAGTCTTTCACTGACTCTATTACAGTTATGATTCCATAGATTTACTGAGTACACTCACAAGAAAATGAAGCTCAGGGTTGTATATGGTGACATATATGTTCTTTGATAAAATTTACTTTGAACATTGACCAAGAGGCTTATAGACAGACACATGATGTCACAGTGCGCCCTGGCAAAGGCGGAATCCAAGTGTGGAGGATAGACAGTCTCCCATGTTAATTCATCAAGTTCCAACAAAACCTCGGTGGCTCGGCAGAGTGACCCCGTGAGATGTAACATTCTCAATCAGAATCGGGTTTACTATCACCGGCATATGTCCTGAAGTTTGTTAAATTTGTGGCAGCCGTACAATGCAATACATGATCATATAGAAAAGAAATGAAAACTGAACATTATACCAAGTATATATATGTATATTAAATAGTTAAATTAAATAAGTAGAGCAAAAAGATAGAAAATTAAAAAAGCAGCGAGGTGGTGTTCATGGGTTCAATGTCCGTTCAGAAATCAGATGGCAGAGGGGAAGAAACTGTTTCTGAATGATTGAGTGTGTGCATTCAGGCTCCTGTACCTCCTTTCTGATGGTAGCAAAGAGAAGAGAGCATGTCTTGGTTGACTGGGGCCCTTAACGATGGATGCCTCAAAGCTAGGACCCCGCAATATGTGCGAATTAGGAGTCCACTTAAATAACTGCAGAACACAGCAAACCCGTGCCAGTCAAAGTAAACTTATCAAGGTCAAATAGAAAGCACCAGGGGTTAATGACTCACATTAAGAAAGAATTAACAAATTCAGGTGTTCTGGAAATCTTGGAGCCCATTGCTTTGTGGCTCTCTGCCAGGCCTGATGGACATGGATCATGTGCTGAAGGAATTAATTTAATTCAGGACAGACACTGTGGGTCAAAAGGCCTGTTCCTGTATTGGAGAATGGAGAAATAGCTATTCTCCCTGGAGCAGAGGATAGACGAGAGGGGATTTGATTGAAGCAAACAAAATCCAGGTGGGCTTAGCCAGAGAAGATGGCAGCTGTTAACCTGTATTTCAGGGATCAGGGATCAGGACCACTCTGGGGAGGCTGGCCACATCCTCCACTTCCACAGGGGAAAAATGTGGCAAATGACCTCGAGTTAACAACACAGATAGGTGACTGCGACAGAGAGAGAAGTCAGCTTACTGCAGTCCGAGAGTTCAACATCATCCATGCCATGAACCCAGAGGAAAGATGAGGTGCAGTTCCAGAGTAGGAGGACACAGACCGATAGGTCAGAGACAGAGTGGGATTTGTTTTATGACATGCAGGTCCCACTCACTGGTCAGAGACGCAGGGGATTCTGCAGATGTGGGAAATCCGGAGCAACACACAAAACGCTGGAGGAACTCAACAGGTCAGTCAGCACCTGTGGAGGAAAATAGACAGTCAAAGTTTCCGGTCAATATACTTCAGCAGGATTGGAAAGGAAGTGGGGGGGCATGGAATGTGTAGAAGCCAGAATAAAATCACAGAGGGGGAGAAGTGAGAGAGAATCTCACTGATCTCCTTCCTAAGAGACAAAGTCTCTTTGGGGTTTGCCTGCCCTGAAGAAGATTTCCTCCTCTCTTTGATGGGACCCTCTCTCACTGCCCACCCCCCAACCCCAGTTCAAGCTGAAGAGACTTCAGCTCTTCGACACGGAAGGGTCGGAGAGAGTTACAGCAGAGAAAAAGGCCCTTCTGCCCGTCCAGTCTGTACCGACCAGTAACAGCTCACTCAGTCGGGATCAAAGATCCTTACCTGAAACACTGGCTTCTGATGCCGCCTGACCCATTGGGCTCTTCCAGTAAGTTTGCTGTCGGAAATTCCTGCCAGTCAGCCATCCGCTCACACTGATCCCGTTTCATTCCTGTCGCATTCCTGTCAACTCCTCCCAGATTCTCCCTCCACCCCCCCGCCCCACCCACACACAGGGAAACAATTCACAACGGCTGAGTGACCCACTGCCCCCGTGTCCCTGGGACATGGACAGAATCCAGAGACCCTACGGGAAACCCACGGGGTCACAGGGAGGATGTGCAGTGTCCATATACACATACACACACACACACACACACACACACACACACACACACACACACACACACTCACACACTCTCTCTCTCTCTCTCTCTCTCTCTCTCTCGCACACACACATATGAAATGTTTCTCAACTGGGGGAACTGCATGTGGAAACACAGACACAAACACGTACACATCCAAAGCACAAAAGCATATACGAGGGGTGATTGATAAGTTCTGGCCTAAGGCAGAAGGGGTCAATTTTAGAAAACCTAGCACATTTATTTTTCCTACATTTACACACATAGTCCAGCGGTCGTGGAGCACACGGATCCCTTCTTTGTAGAAGTTAGCGTCTTGGACCTCTGGAAAGTGGTCCACAGCGGGGGTGATTGATAAGTCCGTGGCCTAAGGTAGAAGGAGGTGTGTTATTAACTTCAAACTTTCTGCCTTTTCACTCAAAGAGTTGAACTGCACGTGTCTCCTTCTGCCTTAGGACACAAACTTATCAATCACCCCTGCTGTGGACCACTTCTACAGAGAAGGGGTTCGTATGCTCCATGACCGCTGGACTAAGTGTATACATGTAGGAGGGGACTATGTTGAACAATAAATGTGCTAGGTTTTCTAAAATTGACTCCTTCTACCTCAGGCCATGAACTTATCAATCACCCCTCACGTATATAAACGTGTGTGTAAGTGTATATACACACACACTCCAGGACACACCTTAGCCTACACCCCAGCACTATGCAGCCCCACATCTGCTCCTGAGCAGCCGCGTACGCAGGCGCAGGGGCACAGGCTCCCCTGTTGGTGGTCTGGTACCCTGACGTTCGGTCTCTCTCCCCTCCCGCCCCAGGTCTGCGTCTGGCTGAGGGAGGTGGGGAAGCCACAGCTGGAGAAGGGCAAGGAGATGGAGGATTCGCTGCCCGCGCTGTGGCAGAGGCAGCAGGAATTCCGAGACTTCAGCCGCACGGCGCTGGTAAGGAGTCGGGCGGGGCACTGTCGGGAACCGGAGGGTGTGACGTTGGGGAAACAGAGGAGTGTTGTGTTAATAGGTAGTCCCGAGCTGTCCCTGGATTCAGCCTGGCTGAAACGGAGATGGGGAGAGCTGTCCTTTCAGAGGACAGGATGAGTCTTTGCGATTCTCTCGCTCAGAGTCACAGCACTCTATGTCTCTGTATCAACAAGAGTATTACAGCGACAGACAGACAATAAGGTGCAGGTCACAGATTGTGAGGGCAAGAGCCCATCTTTCTGTATCAGCGACCGGGAAATAGGGTGAGGGTCACACTAACATGGGCAGTGGTCTTGTAGAATGGGAGAGCAGGTGGAATAGGGGCCGAGCGGCCCCTCCTGGCTCCGGATCCGAACGTTTGCACACTCCCAACGTTATTCCTGTCTCTCCACTGGGAACAAAACAGGAACACAGCCAGAAGGCACAGCGACTCCTTCAGGGAATGGCCCACTGGGACCTGGAGGTCTCCTCTCGTCTCCAGCCCTACGCCAACAAGCTAAGGGATTACCGGTCGCTGGTGACCCAATTCACCGAACGGTTGGAGCACCAACGGCTTCACATCGAGAGGACAATCCGGCTCCATGAGTTCTTCAGGCTGGTAGGACGGCAGTGCTTCAAGCTGGGAGAGGGGTCACTGAGGGACGGTGTGACGGAGCTGGGTTATCGTCAGTGGGGAAACAGTCAGTGACACAGGGCGCTGGGGGAGAGGGGTCACTGAGGGACGGTGTGAGGGAGCTGGATTATCGTCAGTGAGGATACTGTCAGTGACACAGGGCGCTGGGGGAGAGGGGTCACTGAGGGACAGTGTGAGGGAGCTGGGTAATTGTCAGTGGGGATACAGTCAGTGACACAGGGTGCTGGGGGAGAGGGGTCACTGAGGGACGGTGTGAGGTAGCTGGGTTATCGTCAGTGGAGATACAGTCAGTGACACAGGGTGCTGGGGGAGAGGGGTCACTGAGGGACAGTGTGAGGGAGCTGGGTTATTGTCAACGGGGATACAGTCAGTGACACAGGGTGCTGGGGGAGAGGGGTCACTGAGGGACGGTGTGAGGGATCTGGATTAACGTCAGTGAGGATACAGTCAGTGACACAGGGCGCTGGGGGAAAGGGGTCACTGAGGGACGATGTGAGGGATCTGGATTAACGTCAGTGAGGATACAGTCAGTGACACAGGGCGACGAGTGCAACACACACACACACACACACACACACAGACTGCAGAACTGCCCTGACCCTCATCCCGCCGCGCTCTCTCTCTCTCCCCACTAGGCTTACAGCTGGTGCCCAGAGAGCCCACAGACTCCAGGAGGGATGAGCCCAGAGCCCAGCCCATCAGCAGATGACCTCCAGAAGCCCCTGCCCCATCCTGACTCCCGCTTGTGGGATCTGGCCAAGGTCCTGGGCGACCGGCGACTGCTGGACCACTGGCCTCTCGGCTGGGCTGGTGACCGCGAGGGGCACTTGGCCACCAGCCCTGGGCCTCATACCGGTGGGGGTGGGAGACCCCCACCCTCTGCGAGCCCCAGGAGGGGCCCTGAGGGCTCGGCCAGCCTGCAGGGCAGCAGCACTCCCTGGCCAGAATGGAGAGCCGTTCCACCACCCCTCACCCCCTGGCTCAGCGCCTGGTCACTGAGTGGCAGCCCTGAGCACCCACCCCCCTCCTCCCCCTCCTCCCCCTCTCAATACCCCCGCCACTCCTTTTCCTCCTCCTCCTCCTCCTCGCCGGATGTCCGGGCACCCCGCCCCCTCAGCCCCCTGAGTTCTAGCGCAGCGGGCAGGTGGCGGGACCCAGCGGGGCCCCTCAAGAAGGCCCAGAGTTTCGAGCTGGCCCCTCCGCCGTCCCCATCGTGGGGAGGGGCCTGGCCCAAGAAGGCCGGTGTCGCGCCGTCAAGGGCAGCTCCGGGAATTCTCATCCGAGGGCTGGAGGTCAGCAGCACCCAGCTCGTGGACCGTACCTGCTCTCCCAGGGAGCACGTCATGCTGGTGCGAAGGGGGGAGATCCAGGCCGAGGCCCCCTGGGGCGGATCCCCCATCCTGGAGCTGCCAGCCAAGAGCAGGTAGGTGGGCTCCCATCACTCTGATCACTCCTCTCCCTTCTCCTCCCTTGCCCTCCCGTTTCCCCTCACTTGCCTCAGTTTCCACTTTCTCACTTAGCAAACCTCTTCCAGATCCCCTGCCTTCTCCCCTCCCCTTACTCAGTCTTCCTCACATCCCATCTCTCCCCTCCCCTCCCTCTTCTCCCTCACTCTCCCTACTGCTTTCCCTTCCTCACCCGTTCCTCCGCTCCCTCCCCTCCGTCCATACCCCAGCCTCTGTAGCACCACGGTTCCTTGGCTGCACGCAGCCCCGCAAATGTCACCTCGTCCGGACATCACACACGAGAGCCTCGCCAGCTCTGACCACCACAAAATCCTGGCCTCTGGACCGTCCAGGGATTCAACCTCTCCATAAGTGGAGCAGCCTCGAGGCACTTCCTCCTGGCTTCAGAGACACGGTCACTCCTGAGTGTGTGTGTGTGTCTAGGCTGCACAGATGTAAAAGGACACGTGCATTCCATTGCTTGCTTGACATCGCCCTCTTGGAGACTCCAGCACCTCCTGCATCATTTTATATTGATTTTCTATTACACTTCGACAACTGATGGTCTGCCAGCTGTTCAAACGCGTCAGACCCTCTCCCCAGTAACACCGTAAACCCGTCAGACCCTCTCCCCAGTAACACCGCAAACCCGTCAGAGCCTCTCCCCAGTAACACCGTAAACCCGTCAGACCCTCTCCCCAGTAACACCGCCAACCCGTCAGACACTCTCCCCCAGTAACACCGCAATCCCGTCAGTCCCTCTCCTCCAGTAACATCGCAAACCCGTCAGACCCTCTCCCCCAGTAACACCGCAAACCCGTCAGAGCCTCTCCCCAGTATCACCGCAAACCCGTTAGACCCTCTCCCCCAGTAACACCGCCAACCCGTCAGACACTCTCCCCCAGTAACACCGCAATCCCGTCAGTCCCTCTCCTCCAGTAACATCGCAAACCCGTCAGACCCTCTCCCCCAGTAACACCGCAAACCAGACAGACCCTCTCCCTCAGTAACACCGCAGACCCATCAGACCCTCTCCCTCAGTCAAACCGCAAACCCGTCAGACCCTCTCCTCAAGTAACAACGCAAACCCATCAGACCATCTCCCTCAGTAACAACGCAAACCCATCAGACCTTGTCCCCCTGTAACACCGCAAACCCGTCAGAGCCTCTCCCCAAGTAACACCGCAAACCCAGTAGACCATCTCTCTCAGTAACACCGCAAACCCGTCAGACCATCTCCGCCAGTAACACCGCAAACCCCTCAGAGCCTCTCCCTCAGTAACACCGCAAACCCTTCAGACCCAACCCCCAGTAGCACCGCAAACCTGTCAGTCCCTCTCCTCCAGCAGCATCGCAAACCCATCAGACCCTCTCCCCCAGTAACAACGCAAACCCGTCAGACCCTCTCCCGCAGTAACACCGCAAACCCGTCAGACCCTCTCCCGCAGTAACGCCGCAAACACGTCAGACCCTCTCCCTCAGTAACGCCGCAAACACGTCAGACCTTCTCCTCCAGTAACACCGCAAAACCGTCAGTGCCTCTCCCCCAGTAACACCGCAAACCCGTCTGACAATCTCCCCCAGTAACACCGCAAACCCGTCAGACCCTCTCCCCGAGAAACACCGCAAACCCGTCAGACCCTCTCCCCCAGTAACACCGCAAACCCGTCAGACCCTCTCCCCCAATAACACCGAAAAACCCATCAGACCTTCTCCCCCAGTAAAACCGCAAACCCGTCAGACCCTCTCCCTCAGTAACACCGCAAACCCTTCAGACCCTCTCCCCCAGTAACACCGCAAACCCGTCAGTCCCTCTCCTCCAGCAGCATCGCAAACCCGTCAGATCCCCTCCCCCAGTAACACCGCAAACCCGTCAGACACTCTCCCTCAGTAACACCGCAAACCCGTCAGAGCCTCTCGCTCAGTAACACCGCAAACCCATCAGACCCTCTCCCTCAATAACACCACAAACCCGTCAGACAATCTCCCCTAGTAACACCGCAAACCCGTCAGACCTTCTCCCTGAGAAACACCGCAAACCCGTCAGACCCTCTCCCCCAGTAACACCGCAAACCCGTCAGACCCTCTCCCACAATATCACCGAAAAACCCATCAGACCTTCTCCCCCAGTAACACCGCAAAGCCGTCAGACCCTCTCCCTCAGTAACACCGCAAACCCTTCAGACCCTCTCCCCCAGTAACACCGCAAACCCGTCAGTCCCTCTCCTCCAGCAGCATCGCAAACACGTCAGACCCTCTCCCCCAGTAACAACGCAAACCCGTCAGACCCTCTCCCGCAGTAACACCGCAAACCCGTCAGACCCTCTCCCCCAGTAACACGGCAAACCCGTCAGACCCTCTCCCTCAGTAACACCGCAAACCCGTCAGACACTCTGCTCCAGTAACACTACAAACCCGTCAGACACTCGTCCCCAGTAACACCGAAAAACCCATCAGACCCTCTCCCCCAGTAACACCGCAAACCTGTCAGACCCTCACCCCCAGTAACACCGAAAAACCCATCAGACCCTCTCCCCCAGTAACACCGCAAACCTATCAGATCCTCACCCCCAGTAACACCGAAAAACCCATTAGACCCTCTCCCGCAGTAACACCGCAAACCCGTCAGACCCTCTCCCCAGTAACATTGCAAACCCGTCAGACCCTCTCCCTCAGTAACACCGCAATCCCGTTAGACTCTCTCCCCGAGTAACACCGCAAACCCGTCAGACCCTCTCCCCCAGTATCACCTCAAACCCGTCAGACCTTCTCCCTCAGTGACACCGCAAACCCGTCAGACCTGCTCCCCCAGTAACACCGCAAACCCGTCAGACCCACTCCCGCAGTAACACCGCAAACCCGTCTGACCCTCTCCCCCAGTAACACCGCAAACCTGTCAGACACTTTCCCCCAGTAACACCGAAAACCCGTCAGACCCTCTCCCCCAGTAACACCGCAAACCCGTCAGACTCTCTCCCCCAGTAATACCGCAAACCCATCAGACCCACTTCCTCAGTAACACCGCAAACCCGTCAGAGCCTCTCACCCAGTAACACCGCAAACCCGTCAGAGCCTCTCCCCAGTAACACCGCAAACCCGTCAGACCCTCTCCCTCAGTAACACCACAAACCCGTCAGACCCTCTCCCGCTGTAACACCGTAAACCCGTCAGACCCTCTCACCCAGTAACACCGCAAACCCGTAAGTCCCTCTCCCCCAGTAACACCGCAAACCCGTCAGAGCCTCTCCCCAGTAACAGCGCAAACCCGTCAGACCCTCTCCCTCAGTAACACCACAAACCCGTCAGACCCTCTCCCGCTGTAACACCGTAAACCCGTCAGACCCTCACACCCAGTAACACTGCAAACCCGTCAGTCCCTCTCCCCCAGTAACACCGCAAACCCCTCAGAGCCTCTCCCCAGTAACACCGCAAACCCGTCAGACACTCTGCTCCAGTAGCACCGCAAACCCGTGAGACCCTCTCCCCCAGTAACACCGCAAACCCGTGAGACCCTCTCCCCCAGTAACACCGCAAACCCATCAGACACTGTGCTCCAGTAACACCGCAAACCCGTCAGACCCTCTCCCCCCAATAACATCGAAAAAACCATTAGACCCTCTCCCGCAGTAACACCGCAAACCCGTCAGACCCTCTCCCCAGTAACATCGCAAACCCGTCAGACCCGCTCCCGCAGTAACACCGCAAACCCATCAGACCCTCTCCCGCAGTAACACCGCAAACCCGCCAGACCCTCTCCATCAGTAACACCACAAACCCATCAGACCCTCTACCCCAGTAACACCGCAAACCCGTCAGACCCTCTCCCCCAGTAACACCGCAAACCCGTCAGAGCCTCTCACCCAGTAACACCGCAAACCCGTCAGAGCCTTTCCCTCAGTAACACCGCAAACCCGTCAGACCTTCTCCTCCAGTAACACCGCAAACCCGTCAGTCCTGCTCCCCCAGTAACACCGCAAACCCATCAGACCCTCTCCCGCAGTAACACCGCAAACCCGCCAGACCCTCTCCATCAGTAACACCACAAACCCATCAGACCCTCTACCCCAGTAACACCGCAAACCCGTCAGACGCTCTCCCCCAGTAACACCGCAAACCCGTCAGAGCCTCTCACCCAGTAACACCGCAAACCCGTCAGAGCCTCTCCATCAGTAACACCACAAACCCATCAGACCCTCTACCCCAGTAACACCGCAAACCCGTCAGACCCTCTCCCCCAGTAACACCGCAAACCCGTCAGACTCTCTCCCCCAGTAATACCGCAAACCCATCAGACCCACTTCCTCAGTAACACCGCAAACCCGTCAGAGCCTCTCCCTCAGTAACACCACAAACCCGTCAGACCCTCTCCCGCTGTAACACCGTAAACCCGTCAGACCCTCTCACCCAGTAACACCGCAAACCCGTAAGTCCCTCTCCCCCAGTAACACCGCAAACCCGTCAGAGCCTCTCCCCAGTAACAGCGCAAACCCGTCAGACCCTCTCCCTCAGTAACACCACAAACCCGTCAGACCCTCTCCCGCTGTAACACCGTAAACCCGTCAGACCCTCACACCCAGTAACACTGCAAACCCGTCAGTCCCTCTCCCCCAGTAACACCGCAAACCCCTCAGAGCCTCTCCCCAGTAACACCGCAAACCCGTCAGACACTCTGCTCCAGTAGCACCGCAAACCCGTGAGACCCTCTCCCCCAGTAACACCGCAAACCCGTGAGACCCTCTCCCCCAGTAACACCGCAAACCCATCAGACACTGTGCTCCAGTAACACCGCAAACCCGTAAGACCCTCTCCCCCAATAACATCGAAAAAACCATTAGACCCTCTCCCGCAGTAACACCGCAAACCCGTCAGACCCTCTCCCCAGTAACATCGCAAACCCGTCAGACCCGCTCCCGCAGTAACACCGCAAACCCATCAGACCCTCTCCCGCAGTAACACCGCAAACCCGCCAGACCCTCTCCATCAGTAACACCACAAACCCATCAGACCCTCTACCCCAGTAACACCGCAAACCCGTCAGACCCTCTCCCCCAGTAACACCGCAAACCCGTCAGACGCTCTCCCCCAGTAACACCGCAAACCCGTCAGAGCCTCTCACCCAGTAACACCGCAAACCCGTCAGAGCCTCTCCATCAGTAACACCACAAACCCATCAGAGCCTCTCACCCAGTAACACCGCAAACCCGTCAGAGCCTTTCCCTCAGTAACACCGCAAACCCGTCAGACCTTCTCCTCCAGTAACACCGCAAACCCGTCAGTCCTGCTCCCCCAGTAACACCGCAAACCCATCAGACCCTCTCCCGCAGTAACACCGCAAACCCGCCAGACCCTCTCCATCAGTAACACCACAAACCCATCAGACCCTCTACCCCAGTAACACCGCAAACCCGTCAGACGCTCTCCCCCAGTAACACCGCAAACCCGTCAGAGCCTCTCACCCAGTAACACCGCAAACCCGTCAGAGCCTCTCCCCAGTAACACCGCAAACCCGTCAGACCCTCTCCCCCAGTAACACCGAAAAACCCATCAGACCCCCTGCCTCAGTAACACCACAAACCCGTCAGACCCTCACCCCAGTAACACCGCAAACCCGTCGGACCTTCTCCCCCAGTAACACCGCAAACCCGTCAGACACTCTGCTCCAGTATCACCTCAAACCCGTCAGACCCTCTCTCTCAGTAACACCGCAAACCCGTCAGACCTTCTCCTCCAGTAACACCACAAACCAGTCAGACCTGCTCCCCCAGTAACACCGCAAACCCGTCAGACCCTCTCCCACAGTAACACCGCAAACCCGCCAGACCCTCTCCCCCAGTAACACCGCAAACCCGTCAGACCCACTCCCACAGTAACACCGCAAACCCGTCTGACCCTCTCCCCCAGTAACACTGCAAACCCGCCAACCCTCTCCATCAGTAACACCACAAAGACCCTCTAACCCAGTAACACCGCAAACCCGTCAGACCCTCTCCCCCAGTATCACCTCAAACCCGTCAGACCCTCTCCCTCAGTAACACCGCAAACCCGTCAGACCTTCTCCTCCAGTAACACCGCAAACCCGTCAGACCTGCTCCCCCAGTAACACCGCAAACCTGTCAGACCCTCTCCCGCAGTAACACCGCAAACCCCTCTGACCCTCTCCCCCAGTAACACCGCAAACCTGTCAGACACTCTCCCCCAGTAACACCGAAAACCTGTCAGACACTCTCCCCCAGTAACACCGCAAACCCGTCAGACTCTCACTCCAGTAACACCGCAAACCCGTCAGACGCTCTCCCCCAGTAATACCGCAAACCCGTCAGACCCTCTTCCTCAGTAACACCGCAAACCCGTCAGACCCTCTCCCACAGTAACACCGGAAACCCGCCAGACCCTCTCCCCCAGTAACACCGCAAACCCGTCAGACCCTCTCCCCCAGTAACACCGCAAACCCGTCAGAGCCTCTCACCCAGTAACACCGCAAACCCGTCAGAGCCTCTCCCCAGTAACACCGCAAACCCGTCAGACCCTCTCCCCCAGTAACACCGAAAAACCCATCAGACCCTCTGCCTCAGTAACACCACAAACCCGTCAGACCCTCACCCCAGTAACACCGCAAACCCCTCTGACCCTCTCCCCCAGTAACACCGCAAACCTGTCAGACACTCTCCCCCAGTAACACCGAAAACCTGTCAGACCCTCTCCCCCAGTAACACCGCAAACCCGCCAGACTCTCACTCCAGTAACACCGCAAACCCGTCAGACGCTCTCCCCCAGTAATACCGCAAACCCGTCAGACCCTCTTCCTCAGTAACACCGCAAACCCGTCAGACCCTCTCCCACAGTAACACCGGAAACCCGCCAGACCCTCTCCCCTAGTAACACCGCAAACCCGTCAGAGCCACTCCCACAGTAACACCGCAAACCCGTCTGACCCTCTCCCCCAGTAACACTGCAAACCCGCCAGACCCTCTCCATCAGTAACACCACAAACCCATCAGACCCTCTACCCCAGTAACACCGCAAACCCGTCAGACCCTCTCCCCCAGTATCACCTCAAACCCGTCAGACCCTCTCCCTCAGTAACACCGCAAACCCGTCAGACCTTCTCCTCCAGTAACACCGCAAACCCGTCAGACCTGCTCCACCAGTAACACCGCAAACCCGTCAGAGCCTCTCACCCAGTAACACCGCAAACCCGTCAGAGCCTCTCCCTCAGTAACACCGCAAACCCGTCAGACCTTCTCCTCCAGTAACACCGCAAACCCGTCAGACCTGCTCCCCCAGTAACACCGCAAACCCATCAGACCCTCTCCCGCAGTAACACCGCAAACCCGCCAGACCCTCTCCATCAGTAACACCACAAACCCATCAGACCCTCTACCCCAGTAACACCGCAAACCCGTCAGACCCTCTCCCCCAGTAACACCGCAAACCCGTCAGAGCCTCTCACCCAGTAACACCGCAAACCCGTCAGAGCCTCTCCCCAGTAACACCGCAAACCCGTCAGACCCTCTCCCTCAGTAACACCGCAATCCCGTCAGACCCTCTCCCCCAGTAACACCGAAAAACCTGTCAGACCCTCTCCCCCAGTATCACCTCAAACCCGTCAGACCCTCTCCCTCAGTAACAGCACAAACCTGTCAGACCTTCTCCTCCAGTAACACCGCAAACCCGTCAGACCCTCTCCTGCAGTAACACCGCAAACCCGCCAGACCCTCTCCCCCAGTAACACCGCAATCCCGTCAGACCCTCTCCCGCAGTAACAACGCAAACCCGTCAGACCCTCTTCCCCCAATAACACCGAAAACCCGTCAGACCCTCTCCCGCAGTAACACCGCAAATCTGTCAGACACTCTCCCCCAGTAACACCGAAAAACCCAGCAGTCTCTCTCTCCCCGTAACACCGCAAGCCCGTCAGAGCCTCTCACCCAGTAACACCGCAAACCCGTCAGAGCCTCTCCCCAGTAACACCGCAAACCCGTCAGACCCTCTCCCTCAGTAACACCGCAAACCCGTCAGACGCTCTCCCCCAGTAATACCGCAAACCCGTCAGACCCTCTTCCTCAGTAACACCGCAAACCCGTCAGACCCTCTCCCACAGTAACACCGGAAACCCGCCAGACCCTCTCCCCCAGTAACACCGCAAACCCGTCAGAGCCACTCCCACAGTAACACCGCAAACCCGTCTGACCCTCTCCCCCAGTAACACTGCAAACCCGCCAGACCCTCTCCATCAGTAACACCACAAACCCATCAGACCCTCTACCCCAGTAACACCGCAAACCCGTCAGTTCCTCTCCCCCAGTATCACCTCAAACCCGTCAGACCCTCTCCCTCAGTAACACCGCAAACCCGTCAGACCTTCTCCTCCAGTAACACCGCAAACCCGTCAGACCTGCTCCACCAGTAACACCGCAAACCCGTCAGAGCCTCTCACCCAGTAACACCGCAAACCCGTCAGAGCCTCTCCCTCAGTAACACCGCAAACCCGTCAGACCTTCTCCTCCAGTAACACCGCAAACCCGTCAGACCTGCTCCCCCAGTAACACCGCAAACCCATCAGACCCTCTCCCGCAGTAACACCGCAAACCCGCCAGACCCTCTCCATCAGTAACACCACAAACCCATCAGACCCTCTACCCCAGTAACACCGCAAACCCGTCAGACCCTCTCCCCCAGTAACACCGCAAACCCGTCAGAGCCTCTCACCCAGTAACACCGCAAACCCGTCAGAGCCTCTCCCCAGTAACACCGCAAACCCGTCAGACCCTCTCCCTCAGTAACACCGCAATCCCGTCAGACCCTCTCCCCCAGTAACACCGAAAAACCTGTCAGACCCTCTCCCCCAGTATCACCTCAAACCCGTCAGACCCTCTCCCTCAGTAACAGCACAAACCTGTCAGACCTTCTCCTCCAGTAACACCGCAAACCCGTCAGACCCTCTCCTGCAGTAACACCGCAAACCCGCCAGACCCTCTCCCCCAGTAACACCGCAATCCCGTCAGACCCTCTCCCGCAGTAACAACGCAAACCCGTCAGACCCTCTTCCCCCAATAACACCGAAAACCCGTCAGACCCTCTCCCGCAGTAACACCGCAAATCTGTCAGACACTCTCCCCCAGTAACACCGAAAAACCCAGCAGTCTCTCTCTCCCCGTAACACCGCAAGCCCGTCAGAGCCTCTCCCCCAGTAACACCGCAAACCCATCAGACACTCTGCTCCAGTAACACCACAAACCCATCAGAGCCTCTCCCCCAGTAACACCGCAAATCCGTCAGACCCTCTCCCCCAGTAGCACCACAAACCCGTCAGAGCCTCTCCCCCAGTAACACCGCAAACCCGTTAGACCCTCTCCCCCGGTAACACCGGAAACCCGTCAGACCCTCTCCCCCGGTAACACCGAAAACCCGTCAGACCCTCTCCCCCAGTAACACTGCAAAACCGTCAGACCTTCTCCCCCAGTAACACCGCAAACCTGTCAGACTCTCACCCCAGTAACACCGCAAACCCGTCAGACTCTCTCCCCCAGTAACACCGCAAACCCGTCTAACCTCTTCCCCAGTAACACCGCAAACCCGTCAGACACTCTGCTCCAGTAGCACCTCAAACCCGTCAGACCCTCTCCCCGAGAAACACCGCAAACCCATGAGACCCTCTCTCCCAGTAACACCGCAAACCCGTCAGACCCTCTCCCCCAGTAACACCGCAAACCCGTCAGACCTTCTCCCCAGTAACACCGCAAACCCGTCAGACCCTCTCCCCCAGTAACACCGCAAACCCGTCAGATCCTCTCCCCCAGTAACACCGCAAACCCGTCAGACCTTCTCCCCGAGAAACACCGCAAACCCGTCAGACCCTCTCCCCCAGTAACACCGAAAAACCCAGCAGCCCCTCTCCCCCAGTAACACCGCAAACCCGTCAGACCATCTCCCCCAGTAACACCGCAAACCCATCAGACCCTCTCCCCCAGTAACACCGCAAGCCCGTCAGACACTCTGCTCCAGTAACACTGCAAACCCGTCAGACCCTCTCCCCCAGTAACACCGCAAAGCCGTCAGAGCCTCTCCCCCAGTAACACAGCAAACCCGTCAGTCCCTCTCCCCCAGTAACACCGCAAACCCGTCAGACCCTCTCACCCAGTAACACCACAAACCTGTCAGATACTCTCCCCCAGTAACACCGCAAGCCCGTCAGACACTCTGCTCCAGTAACACCGCAAACCCGTCAGACCCTCTCCCCCAGTAACACCGCAAGCCCGTCAGGCACTCTGCTCCAGTAACACCGCAAACCCGTCAGAGCCTCTCACCCAGTAACACCGCAAACCCGTCAGAGCCTCTCCCCAGTAACACCGCAAACCCGTCAGACCCTCTCCCTCAGTAACACCGCAATCCCGTCAGACCCTCTCCCCCAGTAACACCGAAAAACCTGTCAGACCCTCTCCCCCAGTATCACCTCAAACCCGTCAGACCCTCTCCCTCAGTAACAGCACAAACCTGTCAGACCTTCTCCTCCAGTAACACCGCAAACCCGTCAGACCCTCTCCTGCAGTAACACCGCAAACCCGCCAGACCCTCTCCCCCAGTAACACCGCAATCCCGTCAGACCCTCTCCCGCAGTAACAACGCAAACCCGTCAGACCCTCTTCCCCCAATAACACCGAAAACCCGTCAGACCCTCTCCCGCAGTAACACCGCAAATCTGTCAGACACTCTCCCCCAGTAACACCGAAAAACCCAGCAGTCTCTCTCTCCCCGTAACACCGCAAGCCCGTCAGAGCCTCTCACCCAGTAACACCGCAAACCCGTCAGAGCCTCTCCCCAGTAACACCGCAAACCCGTCAGACCCTCTCCCTCAGTAACACCGCAAACCCGTCAGACGCTCTCCCCCAGTAATACCGCAAACCCGTCAGACCCTCTTCCTCAGTAACACCGCAAACCCGTCAGACCCTCTCCCACAGTAACACCGGAAACCCGCCAGACCCTCTCCCCCAGTAACACCGCAAACCCGTCAGAGCCACTCCCACAGTAACACCGCAAACCCGTCTGACCCTCTCCCCCAGTAACACTGCAAACCCGCCAGACCCTCTCCATCAGTAACACCACAAACCCATCAGACCCTCTACCCCAGTAACACCGCAAACCCGTCAGTTCCTCTCCCCCAGTATCACCTCAAACCCGTCAGACCCTCTCCCTCAGTAACACCGCAAACCCGTCAGACCTTCTCCTCCAGTAACACCGCAAACCCGTCAGACCTGCTCCTCCAGTAACACCGCAAACCCGTCAGAGCCTCTCACCCAGTAACACCGCAAACCCGTCAGAGCCTCTCCCTCAGTAACACCGCAAACCCGTCAGACCTTCTCCTCCAGTAACACCGCAAACCCGTCAGACCTGCTCCCCCAGTAACACCGCAAACCCATCAGACCCTCTCCCGCAGTAACACCGCAAACCCGCCAGACCCTCTCCATCAGTAACACCACAAACCCATCAGACCCTCTACCCCAGTAACACCGCAAACCCGTCAGACCCTCTCCCCCAGTAACACCGCAAACCCGTCAGAGCCTCTCACCCAGTAACACCGCAAACCCGTCAGAGCCTCTCCCCAGTAACACCGCAAACCCGTCAGACCCTCTCCCTCAGTAACACCGCAATCCCGTCAGACCCTCTCCCCCAGTAACACCGAAAAACCTGTCAGACCCTCTCCCCCAGTATCACCTCAAACCCGTCAGACCCTCTCCCTCAGTAACAGCACAAACCTGTCAGACCTTCTCCTCCAGTAACACCGCAAACCCGTCAGACCCTCTCCTGCAGTAACACCGCAAACCCGCCAGACCCTCTCCCCCAGTAACACCGCAATCCCGTCAGACCCTCTCCCGCAGTAACAACGCAAACCCGTCAGACCCTCTTCCCCCAATAACACCGAAAACCCGTCAGACCCTCTCCCGCAGTAACACCGCAAATCTGTCAGACACTCTCCCCCAGTAACACCGAAAAACCCAGCAGTCTCTCTCTCCCCGTAACACCGCAAGCCCGTCAGAGCCTCTCCCCCAGTAACACCGCAAACCCATCAGACACTCTGCTCCAGTAACACCACAAACCCATCAGAGCCTCTCCCCCAGTAACACCGCAAATCCGTCAGACCCTCTCCCCCAGTAGCACCACAAACCCGTCAGAGCCTCTCCCCCAGTAACACCGCAAACCCGTTAGACCCTCTCCCCCGGTAACACCGGAAACCCGTCAGACCCTCTCCCCCGGTAACACCGAAAACCCGTCAGACCCTCTCCCCCAGTAACACTGCAAAACCGTCAGACCTTCTCCCCCAGTAACACCGCAAACCTGTCAGACTCTCACCCCAGTAACACCGCAAACCCGTCAGACTCTCTCCCCCAGTAACACCGCAAACCCGTCTAACCTCTTCCCCAGTAACACCGCAAACCCGTCAGACACTCTGCTCCAGTAGCACCTCAAACCCGTCAGACCCTCTCCCCGAGAAACACCGCAAACCCATGAGACCCTCTCTCCCAGTAACACCGCAAACCCGTCAGACCCTCTCCCCCAGTAACACCGCAAACCCGTCAGACCTTCTCCCCAGTAACACCGCAAACCCGTCAGACCCTCTCCCCCAGTAACACCGCAAACCCGTCAGATCCTCTCCCCCAGTAACACCGCAAACCCGTCAGACCTTCTCCCCGAGAAACACCGCAAACCCGTCAGACCCTCTCCCCCAGTAACACCGAAAAACCCAGCAGCCCCTCTCTTCCAGTAACACCGCAAACCCGTCAGACCATCTCCCCCAGTAACACCGCAAACCCATCAGACCCTCTCCCCCAGTAACACCGCAAGCCCGTCAGACACTCTGCTCCAGTAACACTGCAAACCCGTCAGACCCTCTCCCCCAGTAACACCGAAAAACCTATCAGACCCTCTCCCCCAGTAACACCGCAAAGCCGTCAGAGCCTCTCCCCCAGTAACACAGCAAACCCGTCAGTCCCTCTCCCCCAGTAACACCGCAAACCCGTCAGACCCTCTCACCCAGTAACACCACAAACCTGTCAGATACTCTCCCCCAGTAACACCGCAAGCCCGTCAGACACTCTGCTCCAGTAACACCGCAAACCCGTCAGACCCTCTCCCCCAGTAACACCGCAAGCCCGTCAGGCACTCTGCTCCAGTAACACCGCAAACCCGTCAGACCCTCTCCCCCAGTAACACCGAAAAACCTATCAGACCCTCTCCCCCAGTAACACCGCAAACCCGTCAGACCCTATCCCCCAGTAACACCGCAAACCCGTCAGACCCTATCCCCCAGTAACACCGCAAACCCGTCAGAGCCTCTCCCCCAGTAACACTGCAAACCCGTCAGACCCTCTCACCCAGTAACACCACAAACCTGTCAGATACTCTACCCCAGTAACACCGCAAACCCATCAGAGCCTCTCCCCCAGTAACACAGCAAACCCGTCAGTCCCTCTCCCCCAGTAATACCGCAAACCCGTCGGACAGTCTCACCCAGTAACACCACAAACCTGTCAGACACTCTACCCCAGTAACACCACAAACCTGTCCCTCGGAAGTGCCGCAAGCAAGTCTGTATGTCTCCCCATGTAGTGCCGTAACCTCTAATCTTTCAAATGCCAATGAATCCTGGCTAATTCCACCCATCATCCAAACACTGGGGGTAGTGGGGTGTAATGGGGTGCAATTTGAAACAACCGATTATGCCATCGACATGCAAGTCTCAGTGGGTCCACGAACCCGAAAGATAAGAGTGGCACCCCAATCCCTTGTAGTGTGAGAAAGTGACTCTAATTGGTGAGCCACTCCAAAAAGGGTCTGGTGTTTTATTGGCACATGCAGCCGACCGGACTCCAGTGTTGTACTGACGTGAACACCTGACCGATCAGTGAGATGGGGATGGAGAGTGATGATGGGGACAGAGTGAGATGGGAAAGGAGACTGATGATGGATACAGAGTGAGATGGGGATGGAGAGTGATGATGGACACAGAGTGAGATGGGGATGGAGAGTGATGATGGGGTACAGAGTGAGATAGGGATGGAAAGTGATGATGGGTACAGAGTGAGATGGGTATGGACAGTGATGATGGAACAGAGGGATGATGGATACAGAGTGAGATGGGGATGGAGAATGATGATGGGGTACAGAGTGAGATTGGGAAGGAGAGTGATGATGGATACAGAGTGAAATGGGGATGGAGAGTGATGATGGGTACAGAGTGACATGTGGACGGAGAGTAAGAGGGGGATGGAGAGTGATAAAGGGGTGCAGAGTGATGATGGGATGGAGAGTGATGATGGGTGCAGAGTGAGATGGGGATGGAGAGTGATGATGGATACAGGGGGAGATGGGGATGGAGAGTGATGATGGACAGAGAGTGAGATGCGGATGGAGAGTGTTGATGGGGTACAGAGTTAGATGGAGAAGGAGAGTGATGATGGGTACAGAGTGAGATTTGGATGGAGAGTGATGATGGGGTACAGAGTGAGATGGGGAAGGAGAGTGATGATGGGGTACAGAGTGAGATGGGGAAGGAGAGTGATGATGGGATACAGAGCGAGATGGGGATGGAGAGTGATGAAGGGGTACAGAGTGAGATGGGGATGGATAGTGATGATGGATACAGCGTGAAATGCAGATGGAGAGTGATGATGGGGTACAGAGTGAGATGGGGATGGGAGTGATGATAGGGTACAGAGTGAGATGGGTATGGAGAGTGATGATGGGGTACAGAGTGAGATGGGGATGGACAGTGATGATGGGTACAGAGTCAGATGGCGATGGAGAGAGATGATGGCTACAGAGGGAAATGCAGATGGAGAGTGATGATGGGGTACAGAGTGAGATGGGGATGGGAGTGATGATAGGGTACAGAGTGAGATGGGGATGGAGAGAGATGATGGCTAAAGAGTGAGATGGGGATGGAGAATGATGATGGATACAGAGTGAAATGGGGATGGAGAGTGATGATGGGTACACGGTGAAATGTGGACGGAGAGTAAGAGGGGGATGGAGAGTGATGAAGGGGTGCAGAGTGATGATGGGATGGAGAGTGATGATGGGTGCAGAGTGAGATGGGGATGGAGAGTGATGATGGATACAGAGTGAGATGGGGATGGAGAGTGATGATGGCTACAGAGTGGGATGGGGATGGAGAGTGACGATGGGGTACAAAGTGAGATGGGGATGGAGAGTGATGATGGGGTACACAGTGATATGGGGATGGAGAGTGATGATGGATACAGAGTGAGATGGGGATGGAGAGTGATGATGGGGTACAGAGTGAGATGGAGATGGAGAGTGATGATGGGTACAGAGTGAGATTTGGATGGAGAGTGATGATGGGGTACAGAGTGAGATGGGGAAGGAGAGTGATGATGGGGTACAGAGTGAGATGGGGAAGGAGAGTGATGATGGGATACAGAGCGAGATGGGGATGGAGAGTGATGAAGGGGTACAGAGTGAGATGGGGATGGATAGTGATGATGGATACAGAGTGAAATGCAGATGGAGAGTGATGATGGGGTACAGAGTGAGATGGGGATGGGAGTGATGATAGGGTACAGAGTGAGATGGGTATGGAGAGTGATGATGGGGTACAGAGTGAGATGGGGATGGACAGTGATGATGGGTACAGAGTCAGATGGCGATGGAGAGAGATGATGGCTACAGAGGGAAATGCCGATGGAGAGTGATGATGGGGTACAGAGTGAGATGGGGATGGGAGTGATGATAGGGTACAGAGTGAGATGGGGATGGAGAGAGATGATGGCTACAGAGTTAGATGGGGATGGAGAGTGATGATGGATACAGAGTGAAATGGGGATGGAGAGTGATGATGGGTACACGGTGACATGTGGACGGAGAGTAAGAGGGGGATGGAGAGTGATGAAGGGGTGCAGAGTGATGATGGGATGGAGAGTGATGATGGGTGCAGAGTGAGATGGGGATGGAGAGTGATGATGGATACAGAGTGAGATGGGGATGGAGAGTGATGATGGGGTACTAAGTGAGATGGGGATGGAGAGTGATAATGGGGTACACAGTGAGATGGGGATGGAGAGTGATGATGGATACAGAGTGAGATGGGGATGGAGAGTGATGATGGGGTACAGAGTGAGATGGGGATGGAGAGTGATAATGGATACAGAGTGAGATGGGGATGGAGAGCGATGATGGGACAGAGAGTGAGATGGGGATGGAGAGTCATGATGGACACAGAGTGAGATGCGGATGGAGAGTGATGATGGGGTACAGAGTGAGATGGGGATGGAGAGTGATGATGGATACAGAGTGAGTTGGGTATGGAGAGTGATGATGGGTTCAGAGTGAGATGGGGAAGGAGAGTGATGATGGATACAGAGTGAGATGGGGATGGAGAGTGATGATGGGGTAAAGAGCGAGATGGGGATGGAGAGTGATGATGGGGTAGAGTGAGAAGGGGATGGAGAGTGATGATGGGTACAGAGTGACATGTGGACGGAGAGTAAGAGGGGGATGGAGAGTGATAAAGGGGTGCAGAGTGATGATGGGATGGAGAGTGATGATGGGTGCAGAGTGAGATGGGGATGGAGAGTGATGATGGATACAGGGGGAGATGGGGATGGAGAGTGATGATGGACAGAGAGTGAGATGCGGATGGAGAGTGTTGATGGGGTACAGAGTGAGATGGAGATGGAGAGTGATGATGGGTACAGAGTGAGATGCGGATGGAGAGTGATGATGGGGTACAGAGTGAGATGGGAATAGAGCATGATGATGGATACAGAGTGAGATTTGGATGGAGAGTGATAATGGATACAGAGTGAGATGGGGAAGGAGAGTGATGATGGGGTACAGAGTGAGATGGGGAAGGAGAGTGATGATGGGATACAGAGCGAGATGGGGATGGAGAGTGATGATGGATACAGAGTGAAATGCAGATGGAGAGTGATGATGGGGTACAGAGTGAGATGGGGATGGGAGTGATGATAGGGTACAGACTGAGATGGGTATTGAGAGTGATGATGGGGTACAGAGTGAGATGGGAATGTACAGTGATGATGGCTACAGAGTCAGATGGCGATGGAGAGAGATGATGGCTACAGAGTGAAATGCAGATGGCGAGTGATGATGGGGTACAGAGTGAGATGGGGATGGGAGTGATGATGGGGTACAGAGTGAGATGGGGATGGGAGTGATGATAGGGTACAGAGTGAGATGGGGATGGAGAGTGATGATGGATACAGAGTGAGATGGGGATGGAGAGTGATGATGGGTACACGGTGACATGTGAACGGAGAGTAAGAGGGGGATGGAGAGTGATGAAGGGGTGCAGAGTGAGATTTGGATGGAGAGTGATGATGGGGTACAGAGTGAGATGGGAATGGAGAGTAATGATGGGGTACAGAGCGAGATGGGGATGGAGAGTGATGATGGATACAGAGTGAGATGGGGAAGGAGAGTGATGATGGGGTACAGAGTGAGATGGGGATGGAGAGTGATGATGGGGTACAGAGCGAGATGGGGATGGAGAGTGATGATGGATACAGAGTGAGATGGGGATGGAGAGTGATGATGGGGTACAGAGTGAGATGGGGATGGAGAGTCATAATGGATACAGAGTGAGATGGGGATGGAGAGCGATGATGGGACGGAGAGTGAGATGGGGATGGAGAGTGATGATGGATACAGAGTGAGATGGGGATGGAGAGTGATGATGGGTACAGTATGAGATGGGGAAGGAGAGTGATGATGGATACAGAGTGAGATGGGGATCGAGAGTGATGATGGGGTACAGAGCGAGATGGGGATGGAGAGTGATGATGGATACAGAGTGAGATGGGGAAGGAGAGTGATGATGGGGTACAGAGTGAGATGGGGTACAGAGTGAGATGGGGATAGAGAGTGATGATGGGGTACAGAGCGAGATGGGGATGGAGAGTGATGATGGATACAGGGGGAGATGGGGATGGAGAGTGATGATGGACAGAGAGTGAGATGCGGATGGAGAGTGTTGATGGGGTACAGAGTGAGATGGAGATGGAGAGTGATGATGGGTACAGAGTGACATGTGGACGGAGAGTAAGAGGGGGATGGAGAGTGATAAAGGGGTGCAGAGTGAGATGGGGATGGAGAGTGATGATGGGGTACAGAGTGAGATGGGAATGGAGAGTAATGATGGGGTACAGAGCGAGATGGGGATGGAGAGTGATGATGGATACAGAGTGAGATGGGGAAGGAGAGTGATGATGGGGTACAGAGTGAGATGGGGATGGAGAGTGATGATGGGGTACAGAGCGAGATGGGGATGGAGAGTGATGATGGATACAGAGTGAGATGGGGAAGGAGAGTGATGATGGGGTACAGAGTGAGATGGGGTACAGAGTGAGATGGGGATAGAGAGTGATGATGGGGTACAGAGCGAGATGGGATGGAGAGTGATGATGGGGTACAGAGTGAGATGGAGATGGAGAGTGACGATGGGGTACAAAGTGAGATGGGGAAGGAGAGTGATGATGGGGTACACAGTGAGATGGGGATGGAGAGTGATGATGGATACAGAGTGAGATGGGGATGGAGAGTGATGATGGGGTACAGAGTGAGATGGGGATGGAGAGTCATAATGGATACAGAGTGAGATGGGGATGGAGAGCGATGATGGGACGGAGAGTGAGATGGGGATGGAGAGTGATGATGGATACAGAGTGAGATGGGGATGGAGAGTGATGATGGGTACAGTGTGAGATGGGGAAGGAGAGTGATGATGGATACAGAGTGAGATGGGGATCGAGAGTGATGATGGGGTACAGAGCGAGATGGGGATGGAGAGTGATGATGGGGTAGAGTGAGATGGGGATGGAGAGTGATGATGGGTACAGAGTGACATGTGGACGGAGAGTAAGAGGGGGATGGAGAGTGATAAAGGGGTGCAGAGTGAGATGGGGATGGAGAGTGATGATGGATACAGGGGGAGATGGGGATGGAGAGTGATGATGGACAGAGAGTGAGATGCGGATGGAGAGTGTTGATGGGGTACAGAGTGAGATGGAGATGGAGAGTGATGATGGATACAGAGTGAGATGGGGATCGAGAGTGATGATGGGGTACAGAGCGAGATGGGGATGGAGAGTGATGATGGATACAGAGTGAGATGGGGAAGGAGAGTGATGATGGGGTACAGAGTGAGATGGGGTACAGAGTGAGATGGGGATAGAGAGTGATGATGGGGTACAGAGCGAGATGGGGATGGAGAGTGATGATGGATACAGGGGGAGATGGGGATGGAGAGTGATGATGGACAGAGAGTGAGATGCGGATGGAGAGTGTTGATGGGGTACAGAGTGAGATGGAGATGGAGAGTGATGATGGGTACAGAGTGACATGTGGACGGAGAGTAAGAGGGGGATGGAGAGTGATAAAGGGGTGCAGAGTGAGATGGGGATGGAGAGTGATGATGGGGTACAGAGTGAGATGGGAATGGAGAGTAATGATGGGGTACAGAGCGAGATGGGGATGGAGAGTGATGATGGATACAGAGTGAGATGGGGAAGGAGAGTGATGATGGGGTACAGAGTGAGATGGGGATGGAGAGTGATGATGGGGTACAGAGCGAGATGGGGATGGAGAGTGATGATGGATACAGAGTGAGATGGGGAAGGAGAGTGATGATGGGGTACAGAGTGAGATGGGGTACAGAGTGAGATGGGGATAGAGAGTGATGATGGGGTACAGAGCGAGATGGGATGGAGAGTGATGATGGGGTACAGAGTGAGATGGAGATGGAGAGTGACGATGGGGTACAAAGTGAGATGGGGAAGGAGAGTGATGATGGGGTACACAGTGAGATGGGGATGGAGAGTGATGATGGATACAGAGTGAGATGGGGATGGAGAGTGATGATGGGGTACAGAGTGAGATGGGGATGGAGAGTCATAATGGATACAGAGTGAGATGGGGATGGAGAGCGATGATGGGACGGAGAGTGAGATGGGGATGGAGAGTGATGATGGATACAGAGTGAGATGGGGATGGAGAGTGATGATGGGTACAGTGTGAGATGGGGAAGGAGAGTGATGATGGATACAGAGTGAGATGGGGATCGAGAGTGATGATGGGGTACAGAGCGAGATGGGGATGGAGAGTGATGATGGGGTAGAGTGAGATGGGGATGGAGAGTGATGATGGGTACAGAGTGACATGTGGACGGAGAGTAAGAGGGGGATGGAGAGTGATAAAGGGGTGCAGAGTGAGATGGGGATGGAGAGTGATGATGGATACAGGGGAGATGGGGATGGAGAGTGATGATGGACAGAGAGTGAGATGCGGATGGAGAGTGTTGATGGGGTACAGAGTGAGATGGAGATGGAGAGTGATGATGGGTACAGAGTGAGATGCGGATGGAGAGTGATGATGGGGTACAGAGTGAGATGGGAATAGAGCGTGATGATGGATACAGAGTGAGATTTGGATGGAGAGTGATGATGGATACAGAGTGAGATGGGGAAGGAGAGTGATGATGGGGTACAGAGTGAGAAGGGGAAGGAGAGTGATGATGGGATACAGAGCGAGATGGGGAAGGAGAGTGATGATGGATACAGAGTGAGATGGGGATGGAGAGCGATGATGGGACGGAGAGTGAGATGGGGATGGAGAGTGATGATGGACACAGAGTGAGATGGGGATGGAGAGTGATGATGGGTACAGAGTGACATGTGGACGGAGAGTAAGAGGGGGATGGAGAGTGATAAAGGGGTGCAGAGTGATGATGGGATGGAGAGTGATGATGGGTGCAGAGTGAGATGGGGATGGAGAGTGATGATGGATACAGGGGGAGATGGGGATGGAGAGTGATGATGGACAGAGAGTGAGATGCGGATGGAGGGTGTTGATGGGGTACAGAGTGAGATGGAGATGGAGAGTGATGATGGGGTACAGAGTGAGATGGGAATAGAGCGTGATGATGGATACAGAGTGAGATTTGGATGGAGAGTGATGATGGATACAGAGTGAGATGGGGAAGGAGAGTGATGATGGGGTACAGAGTGAGATGGGGACGGAGAGTGATGATGGGATACAGAGCGAGATGGGGATGGAGAGTGATGATGGATACAGAGTGAGATTTGGATGGAGAGTGATGATGGATACAGAGTGAGATGGGGAAGGAGAGTGATGATGGGGTACAGAGTGAGATGGGGAAGGAGAGTGATGATGGGATACAGAGCGAGATGGGGATGGAGAGTGATGATGGATACAGAGTGAAATGCAGATGGAGAGTGATGATGGGGTACAGAGTGAGATGGGGATGGGAGTGATGATAGGGTACAGAGTAAGATGGGTATGGAGAGTGATGATGGGGTACAGAGTGAGATGGGGATGTACAGTGATGATGGGTACAGAGTCAGATGGCGATGGAGAGAGATGATGGCTACGGAGTGAAATGCAGATGGAGAGTGATGATGGGGTAGAGAGTGAGATGGGGATGGGAGTGATGATAGGGTACAGAGTGAGATGGGGATGGAGAGAGATGATGGCTACAGAGTGAGATGGGGATGGAGAGTGATGATGAATACAAAGTGAAATGGGGATGGAGAGTGATGATGGATACAAAGTGAAATGGGGATGGAGAGTGATGATGGGTACATGGTGACATGTGGACGGAGAGTAAGAGGGGGATGGAGAGTGATGAAGGGGTACAGAGTGATGATGGGGTGGAGAGTGAAGATGGGGTACAGAGTGAGATGGGGATGGAGAGTGATGATGGATACAGAGTGAGATGGGGATGGAGAGTGACGATGGGGTACAGAGTGAGATGGGGATGGAGAGTGATAATGGATACAGAGTGAGATGGGGATGGAGAGCGATGATGGACACAGAGTGAGATGCGGATGGAGAGTGATGATGAGGTACAGAGTGAGATGGGGATAGAGAGTGATGATGGGAACAGAGTGAGAAGGGGATGGAGAGTGATGATGGGGTACAGAGTGAGATGGGGATGGAGAGTGATGATGGGGTACAGAGTGAGATGGGGATGGAGAGTGATGATGGGGTACAGAGTGAGATGCTGATGGAGAGCGACGATGGGGTAGAGTGAGATGGGGATGGAGAGTGATGATGGGTACAGAGTGAGATGGGGAAGGAGAGTGATGATGGGGTACAGAGTGAGATGGGGATGAGAGTGATGATGGATACAGAGTGAGATGGGGATAGAGAGTGATGATGGATACAGAGTGAGATCGGGATGGAGAGTGATGATGGGATGGAGAGTGGTGATGGGTACAGAGTGATGATGGGATGGAGAGTGATGATGGGTACAGAGTGAGATGAGGATGAAGAGTGATGATGGATACAGAGTGATATGGGGATGGAGAGTGATGATCGGGGGAACAGAGTGAGATGGGGATGGAGAGTGATGATGGGATATAGAGTGAGATGGGGATGGAGAGTGATGATGGGGTACAGAGTGATGATGCGATGGAGAGTGATGATGGGTACAGAGTGAGATGGGGATGGAGAGTGATGATGGGTACAGAGTGAGATGGGGATGGAGAGTGATAATGGATACAGAGTGAGATGGGGATGGAGAGCGATGATGGCTACAGAGTGAGATGGGGATGGAGAGTGATGATGGGGTACAGAGTGAGATGGGGATGGGAGTGACGATAGGGTACACAGTGAGATGGGGATGGAGAGAGATGATGGCTACAGAGTGAGATGGGGATGGAGAGTGATGATGGGTACAAAGTGAAATGGGGATGGAGAGTGATGATGGATACAAAGTGAAATGGGGATGGAGAGTGATGATGGGTACACGGTGACATGTGGACGGAGAGTAAGGGGGATGGAGAGTGATGAAGGGGTACAGAGTGAGGATGGGTGTAGAGTGATGATGGGGTACAGAGTGAGATGGGGATGGAGAGTGATGATGGATACAGAGTGAGATGGGGATGGAGAGTGATGATGGGGTACAAAGTGAGATGGGGATGAAGAGTGATGATGGGGTACACAGTGAGATGGGGATGGAGAGTGATGATGGATACAGAGTGAGATGGGGATGGAGAGTGATGATGGGGTACAGAGTGAGATGGGGATGGAGAGTGATAATGGATACAGAGTGAGATGGGGATGGAGAGCGATGATGGGACAGAGAGTGAGATGGGGATGGAGAGTGATGATGGACACAGAGTGAGATGCGGATGGAGAGTGATGATGAGGTACAGAGTGAGATGGGGATGGAGAGTGATGATGGGAACAGAGTGAGATGGGGCTGGAGAGTGATGATGGGGTACAGAGTGGGATGGCGATGGGGAGTGATGATGGGTACAGAGTGAGATGGGGATGGAGAGTGATGATGGGGTACAGAGTGAGATGGGAATGGAGAGTGATGATGGGATACAGAGCGAGATGGGGATGGAGAGTGATGATGGATACAGAGTGAGATGGGGAAGGAGAGTGATGATGGGGTACAGAGTGAGATGGAGATGGAGAGTGATGATGGGTATAGAGTGTGATTTGGATGGAGAGTGATGATGGGGTACAGAGTGAGATAGGGATGGAGAGTGATGATGGGATACAGAGCGAGATGGGGATGGAGAGTGATGAAGGGGTACAGAGTGAGATGGGGATGGATAGTGATGATGGTTACAGAGTGAAATGCATATGGAGAGTGATGATGGGGTACAGAGTGAGATGGGATGGGAGTGATGATAGGGTACAGAGTGAGATGGGTATGGGGAGTGATGATGGGGTAGAGAGTGAGATGGGGATGGACAGTGATGATGGGGTACAGAGTGAGATGGGGATGGAGAGTGATGATGTGTTACCAGAGTGAGATGGGCATGGAGAGTGATGATGTGGTACAGAGTGAGATGGGGATGGGGAGTGATGATGGGTACAGAGTGAGAAGGGGATGGAGACTGATGATGGGGTACAGAGTGAGATGGGATGGAGAGCGATGATGGATACAGAGTGAGAAGGGGGTGGAGAGTGATGATGGGGTACAGAGTGACATGGGGATTTAGAGTGATGATGGGCGCAGAGTGAGATGTGGATGGAGAGTGATGATGGATACAGAGTGAGATGGGGATGGAGAGTGATGATGGGTACAGAGTGAGATGGGGCTGGAGAGTGATGATGGGGTGGAGAGTGACGATGGGGTTTAGAGTGAGATGGGGATGGAGAGTGATGATGGGGTGGAGAGTGAGAACGGGATGGAGAGTGATGATGGGATGGAGAGTGGTGATGGGTACAGAGTGATGATGGGATGGAGAGTGATGATGGGTACAGAGTGAGATGAGGATGAAGAGTGATGATGGATACAGAGTGATATGGGGATGGAGAGTGATGATCGGGGGAACAGAGTGAGATGGGATGGAGAGTGATGATGGGATATAGAGTGAGATGGGGATGGAGAGTGATGATGGGGTACAGAGCGATGATGCGATGGAGACTGATGATGGGTACAGAGTGAGATGGGGATGGAGAGTGATGATGGGTACAGAGTGAGATGGGGATGGAGAGTGATAATGGATACAGAGTGAGATGGGGATGGAGAGTGATGATGGCTACAGACTGAGATGGGGATGGAGAGTGATGATGGGGTACAGAGTGAGATGGGGATAGGAGTGATGATAGGGTGCACAGTGAGATGGGGATGGAGAGAGATGATGGCTACAGAGTGAGATGGGGATGGAGAGTGATGATGGATACAAAGTGAAATGGGGATGGAGAGTGATGATGGATACAAAGTGAAATGGGGATGGAGAGTGATGATGGGTACACGGTGACATGTGGACGGAGAGTAAGAGGGGGATGGAGAGTGATGAAGGGGTACAGAGTGATGATGGGGTGGAGAGTGATGATGGGGTACAGAGTGAGATAGGGATGGAGAGTGATGATGGATACAGAGTGAGATGGGGATGGAGAGTGACGATGGGGTACAAAGTGAGATGGGGATGGAGAGTGATGATGGGGTACAGAGTGAGATGGGGATGGAGAGTGATAATGGATACAGAGTGAGATGGGGATGGAGAGCGATGATGGGACAGAGAGTGAGATGGGGATGGAGAGTGATGATGGAGACAGAGTGAGATGCGGATGGAGAGTGATGATGAGGTACAGAGTGAGATGGGAATGGAGAGTGATGATGGGAACAGAGTGAGAAGGGGATGGAGAGTGATGATGGGGTACAGAGTGAGATGGGGATGGAGAGTGATGATGGGGTACAGAGCGAGATGGGGATGGAGAGTGATGATGGGGTACAGAGTGAGATGCTGATGGAGAGCGACGATGGGGTAGAGTGAGATGGGGATGGAGAGTGATGATGGGTACAGAGTGAGATGGGGATGGAGAGTGATGATGGGGTACAGAGTGAGATGGTGATGAGAGTGATGATGGATACAGAGTGAGATGGGGATTGAGAGTGATGATGGATACAGAGTGAGATGGGGATGGAGAGTGATGATGGGGTACAGAGTGTGATGGAGATGAGAGTGATGATGGGGTACAGAGTGAGATATGGATGGAGAGTGATGATGGGGTACAGAGTGAGATGGGAATGGAGAGTGATGATGGGATACAGAGCGAGATGGTGATGGAGAGTGATGATGGATACAGAGTGAGATGGGGAAGGAGAGTGATGATGGGGTACAGAGTGAGATGGAGATGGAGAGTGATGATGGGTATAGAGTGAGATTTGGATGGAGAGTGATGATGGGGTACAAAGTGAGATGGGATGGAGAGTGATGATGGGGTACAGAGCGAGATGGGGATGGAGAGTGATGAAGGGGTACAGAGTGAGATGGGGATGGATAGTGATGATGGTTACAGAGTGAAATGCATATGGAGAGTGATGATGGGGTACAGAGTGAGTTGGGGACGGGAGTGATGATAGGGTACAGAGTGAGATGGGTATGGGGAGTGATGATGGGGTACAGAGTGAGATGGGGATGGACAGTGATGATGGGTACAGAGTCAGATGGCGATGGAGAGAGATGATGGCTACAGAGTGAGCTGGGGATGGAGAGTGATGATGGATACAGAGTGAGATGGGGATGGAGAGTGACGATGGGGTACAAAGTGAGATGGGGATGGAGAGTGATGATGGGGTACACAGTGAGATGGGGATGGAGAGTGATGATGGATACAGAGTGAGATGGGGATGGAGAGTGATGATGGGGTACAGAGTGAGATGGGGATGGAGAGTGATAATGGATACAGAGTGAGATGGGGATGGAGAGCGATGATGGGACAGAGAGTGAGATGGGGATGGAGAGTGATGATGGACACAGAGTGAGATGCGGATGGAGAGTGATGATGAGGTACAGAGTGAGATGGGGATAGAGAGTGATGATGGGAACAGAGTGAGAAGGGGATGGAGAGTGATGATGGGGTACAGAGTGAGATGGGGATGGAGAGTGATGATGGGGTACAGAGCGAGATGGGGATGGAGAGTGATGATGGGGTACAGAGTGAGATGCTGATGGAGAGCGACGATGGGGTAGAGTGAGATGGGGATGGAGAGTGATGATGGGTACAGAGTGAGATGGGGAAGGAGAGTGATGATGGGGTACAGAGTGAGATGGGGATGAGAGTGATGATGGATACAGAGTGAGATGGGGATAGAGAGTGATGATGGATACAGAGTGAGATCGGGATGGAGAGTGATGATGGGATGGAGAGTGGTGATGGGTACAGAGTGATGATGGGATGGAGAGTGATGATGGGTACAGAGTGAGATGAGGATGAAGAGTGATGATGGATACAGAGTGATATGGGGATGGAGAGTGATGATCGGGGGAACAGTGTGAGATGGGGATGGAGAGTGATGATGGGATATAGAGTGAGATGGGGATGGAGAGTGATGATGGGTACAGAGTGAGATGAGGATGAAGAGTGATGATGGATACAGAGTGATATGGGGATGGAGAGTGATGATCGGGGGAACAGTGTGAGATGGGGATGGAGAGTGATGATGGGATATAGAGTGAGATGGGGATGGAGAGTGATGATGGGGTACAGAGTGATGATGCGATGGAGAGTGATGATGGGTACAGAGTGAGATGGGGATGGAGAGTGATGATGGGTACAGAGTGAGATGGGGAAGGAGAGTGATAATGGATACAGAGTGAGATGGGGATGGAGAGTGATGATGGCTACAGAGTGAGATGGGGATGGAGAGTGATGATGGGGTACAGAGTGAGATGGGGATGGGAGTGACGATAGGGTACACAGTGAGATGGGGATGGAGAGAGATGATGGCTACAGAGTGAGATGGGGATGGAGAGTGATGATGGATACAAAGTGAAATGGGGATGGAGAGTGATGATGGATACAAAGTGACATGGGGATGGAGAGTGATCATGGGTACACGGTGACATGTGGACGGAGAGTAAGGGGGATGGAGAGTGATGAAGGGGTACAGAGTGAGGATGGGTGTAGAGTGATGATGGGGTACAGAGTGAGATGGGGATGGAGAGTGATGATGGATACAGAGTGAGATGGGGATGGAGAGTGATGATGGGGTACAAAGTGAGATGGGGATGAAGAGTGATGATGGGGTACACAGTGAGATGGGGATGGAGAGTGATGATGGATACAGAGTGAGATGGGGATGGAGAGTGATGATGGGGTACAGAGTGAGATGGGGATGGAGAGTGATAATGGATACAGAGTGAGATGGGGATGGAGAGCGATGATGGGACAGAGAGTGAGATGGGGATGGAGAGTGATGATGGACACAGAGTGAGATGCGGATGGAGAGTGATGATGAGGTACAGAGTGAGATGGGGATGGAGAGTGATGATGGGAACAGAGTGAGATGGGGCTGGAGAGTGATGATGGGGTACAGAGTGAGATGGCGATGGGGAGTGATGATGGGTACAGAGTGAGATGGGGATGGAGAGTGATGATGGGGTACAGAGTGAGATGGGAATGGAGAGTGATGATGGGATACAGAGCGAGATGGGGATGGAGAGTGATGATGGATACAGAGTGAGATGGGGAAGGAGAGTGATGATGGGGTACAGAGTGAGATGGAGATGGAGAGTGATGATGGGTATAGAGTGTGATTTGGATGGAGAGTGATGATGGGGTACAGAGTGAGATGGGGATGGAGAGTGATGATGGGGTACAGAGCGAGATGGGGATGGAGAGTGATGAAGGGGTACAGAGTGAGATGGGGATGGATAGTGATGATGGTTACAGAGTGAAATGCATATGGAGAGTGATGATGGGGTACAGAGTGAGATGGGATGGGAGTGATGATAGGGTACAGAGTGAGATGGGTATGGGGAGTGATGATGGGGTAGAGAGTGAGATGGGGATGGACAGTGATGATGGGGTACAGAGTGAGATGGGGCTGGAGAGTGATGATGTGTTACAGAGTGAGATGGGCATGGAGAGTGATGATGTGGTACAGAGTGAGATGGGGATGGGGAGTGATGATGGGTACAGAGTGAGAAGGGGATGGAGACTGATGATGGGGTACAGAGTGAGATGGGGATGGAGAGCGATGATGGATACAGAGTGAGAAGGGGGTGGAGAGTGATGATGGGGTACAGAGTGACATGGGGATTTAGAGTGATGATGGGCGCAGAGTGAGATGTGGATGGAGAGTGATGATGGATACAGAGTGAGATGGGGATGGAGAGTGATGATGGGTACAGAGTGAGATGGGGCTGGAGAGTGATGATGGGGTGGAGAGTGACGATGGGGTTTAGAGTGAGATGGGGATGGAGAGTGATGATGGGGTGGAGAGTGAGAACGGGATGGAGAGTGATGATGGGATGGAGAGTGGTGATGGGTACAGAGTGATGATGGGATGGAGAGTGATGATGGGTACAGAGTGAGATGAGGATGAAGAGTGATGATGGATACAGAGTGATATGGGGATGGAGAGTGATGATCGGGGGATCAGAGTGAGATGGGATGGAGAGTGATGATGGGATATAGAGTGAGATGGGGATGGAGAGTGATGATGGGGTACAGAGTGATGATGCGATGGAGACTGATGATGGGTACAGAGTGAGATGGGGATGGAGAGTGATGATGGGTACAGAGTGAGATGGGGATGGAGAGTGATAATGGATACATAGTGAGATGGGGATGGAGAGTGATGATGGCTACAGACTGAGATGGGGATGGAGAGTGATGATGGGGTACAGAGTGAGATGGGGATGGGAGTGATGATAGGGTGCACAGTGAGATGGGGATGGAGAGAGATGATGGCTACAGAGTGAGATGGGGATGGAGAGTGATGATGGATACAAAGTGAAATGGGGATGGAGAGTGATGATGGATACAAAGTGAAATGGGGATGGAGAGTGATGATGGGTACACGGTGACATGTGGACGGAGAGTAAGAGGGGATGGAGAGTGATGAAGGGGTACAGAGTGATGATGGGGTGGAGAGTGATGATGGGGTACAGAGTGAGATAGGGATGGAGAGTGATGATGGATACAGAGTGAGATGGGGATGGAGAGTGACGATGGGGTACAAAGTGAGATGGGGATGAAGAGTGATGATGGGGTACACAGTGAGATGGGGATGGAGAGTGATGATGGATACAGAGTGAGATGGGGATGGAGAGTGATGATGGGGTACAGAGTGAGATGGGATGGAGAGTGATAATGGATACAGAGTGAGATGGGGATGGAGAGCGATGATGGGACAGAGAGTGAGATGGGGATGGAGAGTGATGATGGAGACAGAGTGAGATGCGGATGGAGAGTGATGATGAGGTACAGAGTGAGATGGGAATGGAGAGTGATGATGGGAACAGAGTGAGAAGGGGATGGAGAGTGATGATGGGGTACAGAGTGAGATGGGGATGGAGAGTGATGATGGGGTAGAGAGCGAGATGGGATGGAGAGTGATGATGGGGTACAGAGTGAGATGCTGATGGAGAGCGACGATGGGGTAGAGTGAGATGGGGATGGAGAGTGATGATGGGTACAGATTGAGATGGGGATGGAGGGTGATGATGGGGTACAGAGTGAGATGGTGATGAGAGTGATGATGGATACAGAGTGAGATGGGGATGGAGAGTGATGATGGATACAGAGTGAGATGGGGATGGAGAGTGATGATGGGGTACAGAGTGTGATGGAGATGGAGAGTGATGATGGGGTACAGAGTGAGATTTGGATGGAGAGTGATGATGGGGTACAGAGTGAGATGGGAATGGAGAGTGATGATGGGATACAGAGCGAGATGATGATGGAGAGTGATGATGGATACAGAGTGAGATGGGAAGGAGAGTGATGATGGGGTACAGAGTGAGATGGAGATGGAGAGTGATGATGGGTATAGAGTGAGATTTGGATGGAGAGTGATGATGGGGTACAGAGTGAGATGGGGATGGAGAGTGATGAAGGGGTACAGAGTGAGATGGGGATGGATAGTGATGATGGTTACAGAGTGAAATGCATATGGAGAGTGATGATGGGGTACAGAGTGAGTTGGGGATGGGAGTGATGATAGGGTACAGAGTGAGATGGGTATGGGGAGTGATGATGGGGTACAGAGTGAGATGGGGATGGACAGTGATGATGGGTACAGAGTCAGATGGCGATGGAGAGAGATGATGGCTACAGAGTGAGATGGGGATGGAGAGTGATCATGGGTACAGAGTGAGATGGGGATGGGGAGTGATGATGGGTACAGAGTGAGATGGGGATGGAGAGTGATGATGAGGGGTACAGAGTGAGATGGGGATGGAGAGCGATGATGGATACAGAGTGAGAAGGGGGTGGAGAGTGATGATGGGGTACAGAGTGACATGTGGATTTAGAGTGATGATGGGTGCAGAGTGAGATGTGGATGGAGAGTGATGATGGATACAGAGTGAGATGGGGATGGAGAGTGATGATGGGTACAGAGTGAGATGGGGCTGGAGAGTGATGATGGGGATGGTGAGTCATGATGGGGTACAGAGTGAGATCGGGATGGAGAGTGATGATGGGATGGAGAGTGGTGATGGGTACAGAGTGATGATGGGATGGAGAGTGATGATGGATACCGAGTGATATGGGGATGGAGAGTGATGATCGGGGGAACAGAGTGAGATGGGGATGGAGAGTGATGATGGGATATAGAGTGAGATGGGATGGAGAGTGATGATGGGGTACAGAGTGATGATGCGATGCAGAGTGATGATGGGTACAGAGTGAGATGGGGATGGAGAGTGATGATGGGTACAGAGTGAGATGGGGATGGAGAGTGATAATGGATACAGAGTGAGATGGGGATGGAGAGTGATGATGGGGTACAGAGTGAGATGGAGATGGAGAGTGACGATGGGTTACAAAGTGAGATGGGGATGGAGAGTGATGATGGGGTACAGAGTGAGATGGGGATGGAGAGTGGTGGGGTACAGAGTGAGATGGGGATGGAGAGTGATGATGGGTACAGAGTGAGATGGGGATGGAGAGTGATGATGGGTACAGAATGAGATGGGGATGGAGAGTGGTAGGGTACAGAGTGAGATGGGGATGGAGAGTGATGATGGGGTACAGAGTGAGATGGGGATGGAGGGTGATGATGGGTACAGAGTGAGATGGGGATGGAGAGTGATGATGGGTACAGAGTGAGATGGGGATGGAGAGTGATGATGGGGTACAGAATCAGATGGGGTGGAGAGTGGTGATGGGTACAGAGTGATGATGGAATGTAGAGTGATGATGGATACAGAGTGAGATGGGGATGGAGAGTGATGATGGGTACACGGTGACATGTGGACGGAGAGTAAGAGGGGGATGGAGAGTGATGAAGGGGTGCAGAGTAATGATGGGATGGAGAGTGATGATGGGGTTTAGAGTGAGATGGGATGGAGAGTGATGATGGATGGAGAGTGGTGATGGGTTCAGAGTGATGATGGGATGGAGAGTGATGATGGGTACAGAGTGAGATGGGGATGGAGAGTGATGATGGGGTACAGAGTGATATGGGGATGGAGAGTGATTAACGGGGAACAGAGTGAGATGGGGATGGAGAGTGATGATGGGATATAGAGTGAGATGGGGATGGAGAGTGATGATGGGGTACAGAGTGATGATGGGATTGAGAGTGATGATGGATACAGAGTGATATGGGGATGGAGAGTGATGAACGGGGGAGTGAGATGGGGATGGAGAGTGATGATGGGGTACAGAGTGAGATGGGAATGGAGGGTACAGAGTGATGATGGGGATGGAGGGTGATGATGGAGACAGAGTGAGATGGGGATGGAGAGTGATGATGGGGTAGAGTGTGAGATTGGAATGGAGAGTGATGATGGGATGCAGAGTGTTGCTGGGTACAGAGTGATGATGGGATGGAGAGTGATGATGGATACAGAGTGGGATGGGCACGGCGAGTGGTGATGGGGAACAGAATGAGCTAGAGATTCAGAGTGATGATGGATACAGAGTGAGATGGGGATGGAGAGTTATGATGGGTACAGAGGGAGATGGGGATGGAGAGTGATGATGGGGTACAGAGTGAGATTGGAATTGAGAGTGATGATGGGATGGAGAGCGATGCTGGGTGCAGAGTGATGATGGGATGGAGAGTGATGATGGGTAGAAACTGAGCTGGGGATGGAGAGTGATGATGGATACAGAGTGGGATGGGCACGGAGAGTGGTGATAGGGAAAAGAATGAGATAGAGATTCAGAGTAATGATGGATACAGAGTGAGATGGGGATGGAGAGCTATGATGGGTACAGAGGGAGATGGGGATGGAGAGTGATGGTTGGGTACCGAGTGATATTGGAATGGAGAGCGATGATGCGTTCAGAGTGATGTTGGGGATGGAGAGTGATGATGGGTACAGAGTGAGATGGGGCTGGAGAGTGATGATGGGGTGGAGAGTGGTGATGGGTACAGAGTGATGATGGGATGGAGAGTGATGATGGAGTACAGAGTGAGATGGGGATGGTGAGTGATAATGGGGTACAGAGTGAGATCGGGATGGAGAGTGATGATGGGGTGGAGAGTGGTGATGGGTACAGAGTGATGATGGAGTGTAGAGTGACGATGGATACAGAGTGAGATGGGGATGGAGAGTGATGAGGGGGAACAGAGTGAGATGGGATGAAAGTGATGATGGGTACAGAGTGAGATGGGGATGTAGAGTGATGATGGGTACAGAGCGAGATGGAGCTGGAGAGTGATGATGTGGATGGAGAGTCATGATGGGATGGAGAGTGATGATGGGGATGGAGAGTGATGAGGGGGAACAGAGTGAGATGGGGATGGAAGTGATGATGGGTACAGAGTGAGATTTTAATGGAGAGCTATGATGGGGTACAGAGTGAGATGGGAATGGAGGGTACAGAGTGATGATGGGGATGGAGAGTGATGATGGAGACAGAGTGAGATGGGGATGGAGAGTGATGATGGGTACGGAGTGAGATGGGGATGGAGAGTGATGATGGGGTACAGAGTGAAATGGGGATGGAGAGTGATGATGGGGTACAGAGTGAGATAGGGATGGAGAGTGATGATGTGGTGCAGAGTGCGATGGGGATGGAGAGTGCTGATGGGGTACAGAGTGAGATGGGGATGGGGAGTGATGATGGGTACAGAGTGAGATGGGGATGGAGAGTGATGATGGATAAAGAGTGAGATGGGGATGGACAGTGTTGATGGGTACAGAGTGAGATGGGGATGGAGAGTGATGGTGGGGTACAGAGTGAGATGGGGATGGAGAGTGATGATGGGTTGGAGAGTGATGATGGTTACAGAATGATGATGGGACAGAGAGTGATGATGGAGTACAGACTGAGATGGGGATGGAGAGTGATGATGGATACAGAGTGAGATGGGGATGGAGAGTGATAATGGGGTACAGAGTGAGATTGGAATTGAGAGTGATGATGGGATGGAGAGTGTTGCTGGGTACAGAGTGATGATGGTATGGAGAGTGATGATGGGTAGAAACTGAGATGAGAATGTAGAGTTATGATGGATACAGAGTGGGATGGGCACGGAGAGTGGTGATGGGGAACAGAATGAGATGGAGATTCAGACTGATGAAGGATACAGAGTGAGATGGGGATGGAGAGTTATGATGGGTACACAGGGAGATGGGAATGGAGAGTGATGGTGGGGTACTGAGTGATATTGGAATGGAGAGCGATGATGCGTACAGAGTGATGATGGGATGGAGAGTGATGATGGGGTGTATAGTGATCCCAAGGGTACAGAGTGATGATGGGAAGGAGAGTGATGATGGAGTAAAGAGTTAGATGGGGATGGAGAGTGATGATGGTTACAGAGTGAGATGTGGATGGACTGTGATGTTGGGGTGCAGAGTGAGATGGGGATGGAGAGTGATGATGGATACCGAGTGAGATGGGAATGGAGAGTGATGATGGGGTACAGAGTGAGATGGGGATGGAGAGTGATGATGGATACAGAGTGAGATGTGGATGGACGGTACAGAGTGTTGATGGGGATGGAGAGTGATGATGGATACAGAGTGAGATGGGGATGTAGAGTGATATTGGGTACAGAGTGAGATGGGATTTATAGTGATGATGGATGCAGAGGAGTTTAGGATGGAGAGTGATGATGGGGTATAGAGTGAGATAGGGATGGAGAGTGATGCTGGGGTACAAGTGAGATGGGGTAGAGAGTGACGACGGATACAGAGTGACATGGTATTGACAGTGATAATGGATACAGAGTGAGATTGGGATGGAGAGTGATGATGGGGTACAGAGTGAGATGGGGGTGGAGAGTGATGCTGGTGTACACAGTGAAATGGGTATGGAGAGTGATGATGGGGTACACAGTGAGATGGGGATGGAGAGTGATGATGGATACAGAGTGAGATGGGTTGGAGAGTAATGATGGGGTACAGAGTGAGATGGGGATGGAGAGTGATGATGGGGTACAGAGTGAGATGGGGATGGAGGGTGATGATGGGGTACAGAGTGAGATGGGGATGGAGAGTGGTGGGGTACAGAGTGAGATGGTGATGGAGAGTGATGATCGATACAGAGTGAGATGGGGATGGAGAGTGATAATGGATACAGAGTGAGATGGGGATGGAGAGCGATGATGGGACGGAGAGTGAGATGGGGATGGAGAGTGATGATGGGGTGGAGAGTGGTGATGGGTACAGAGTGATGATGGGATGAAGAGTGATGATGGAGTACAGAGTGAGATGGGG